>NC_041707.1:2762141-2856293 GCF_900700375.1 Denticeps clupeoides
CGCCTCTTCACCTCAGTCCACATGGGCCTTTAACGAGTTAAAACGGCAGCTTCGCCGCATCCATCCCGCCCGAGTTTTACACGGCGGCCGCTCACCGTCTCTGCCATGGAGAACTCCGAGCCCAGCTTTTTGGCCAGTCCGTAATCGCCCAGCTTGATCAGGTTGGTCTTAGTGAGGAAGATGTTCAACGTCTTGATGTCTCTACGGGGGGAAAAGCATCGATACCGATCCGTTAAAATGCAGATCTGACGCCGCTGCTCCACGCCGGGGACACGAAACCCGTTTACCTGTGCAGGACGCCCGCCTTGTGTATGTGGGCCACGGCGGACACAATCTGGTACAGATACCATATCACCACCTGAGGACAACGGAGGGAAAAATTAAAATGTGCAGCGACACACCACACGTCCCCCTCCAGTCCCCCAAATATTACCTCCTCGGAGAAGAGCTTCCCCTTCTGCTGGTTGATTTTGTCGTACAGATTTCCACCTGGAACAACACAGCCAGTTCGTCAGCGGCACGCTGCTAATTATCTGAGACACGTGTCCTCTGTATTTATGGGGCAGTGGTGGCCCAGAGAGTAAGGAAGCGGCCCCGTAATCGCCAAGGTGCCACTGAGGTCCCCTTGATGAAGGTGACTATCACTTCACTTTCACTATTTAACCATCACCCTTGGTGAGCAGTGGGCAGCCATGACAGGGCGGGGAGCGAGCAGCGTGTGGGGACGGTACCTTCATCAAGAGGACCTCAGTGGCACCTTGGCGGGTCGGGATTCGAACCGGCAACCTTTCGGTTTCGGGGCCGCTTCCTTAACCGCTAGGCCACCACTGCTTACATTGTAACGTTCTGACGTAGATCGTCAGCTCTAATTTACTGAGACATGCGGCTGAGAAAGTTCTGGAAGAGTGACGTGGTTCACTACGTAAAGCCAGCAGAGATACTACAGACCTGCGCTGGCTTTAAACGTAGAGGAAGTGTCTTGGTAATACATTCACGTGTCAGTTTTCCAGAACTTTCTATGTTAAGAAGGTTGTGAGATGTTCTGCGGCCACCGTTGCAGTACTCCAGCTCGATCAGCAGGCTGCTCTTGTCCATGAAGTGGTTGAAGTAGGCGATGATGTTGTGGTGCTGCAGGATGGAGAGGATGCTGATCTCGTTCATCACGTCCCGCCGCTTCTTGTCCGACAGGCAGCTGAGCTCCACCTCCTTCCACACCACCAGCGAGTTGTCCTGCGTGGAGACAGACATGCAGGCATGGTGAGGGCCGGGCGGGGCCTGGCAGTAGCCTGGTGGGTAACACACTCGCCTATGAACCAGAAGACCCGGGTTCAAACCCCACTTACTACCATCGTGTCCCTGAGCAAGACACTTAACCCTGGGTGTCTCCAGGGGAGGACTGTCCCTGTGACTCTGGATAAGGGCATCTGGTAAATGCTCTTGAGGCATCTTAGCTGATGTTGTCCCTGGTTTAATGATTTCTAAATTCATAATAGTGTTTAATATTTTTATAAAAGCACTGTGTGAAACAGTTTTCAAAACACTGTGTATATTGTTGAATTAATAATTTTTCCATTTATCATAATAAAATGCTGTATATTGTTGTATTGATAATGTTGGGTGGTGGTGGCCTAGTGGGTAACACACTCGACTATGAACCAGAAGACCCAGGTTCAAACCCCACTTACTACCATCGTGTCAACCCTGAGTGTCTCCAGGGGGGGACTGTCCCTGTCACTACTGACTGTTAGTAAATGTAAACGTTTAAAACGCGCCGCACCTCCGAGCGCCGGTACAAGGTCGCCTCGCCGAACGCCCCCTTGCCCAGCGTGCGGATGGGGATGTAGTGCAGCTTCTCCTCCTCCCCGCCGGGCGCCGACCTGCCGCCGCCGCCGCCACCGGCCGCCGCGTCGCTGCCCGTCTCCGAGCTGAGGGACGCGAGGTGTCGCTCGTACTCCTCCAGGGACATGTTGGCCCCTGCGAGGCTGACAAAACTCGAACCGAGAACCGAACCGGACCGCTACGGCCTTCAGCCCGACACGGCGGCGGACGCCATGTTGGCTCTCAAGGACCCGGAAGAGGTGTGAAAAGGGGCGGGGCAACGAGAATACTTCAGATAAACGCTGTAAATGTAGATACTTCTTAAATGTTTCACAACTTTAGTTTAAATGTTTATTTGTTATATTTACTTTAATCATTCTGTACATTTATGTAATGACAGTTGACGGTGGATTTTATGGTGGATTGGCGGAGAAGTGAACCTCGGTGTCGTGTATTACCTGGATGGAGTGATAGGGTGAGCTGGACCCCAACAAGTGCTAAACACCTCTGGGAACTCCTTCAAGACTGTTGGAGAAGCATTTCAGGTGACGACCTCTTGAAGCTCATCGAGAGAATGCCAAGAGGGTGCAAAGCAGTAATCAGAGCAAAGAAACTAGAATATAAAACATGTTTTCACTTATTTCACCTTTTTTTGTTAAGAAAATAACTCCACGTGTTCATTCATAGTTTTCATGCCTTCAGTGAGAATCTACCAACGTAAATGGTCATGAAAATAAAGAAAACACATTGAATGAGAAGGTGTGTCCAAACTTTTGGCCTCTACTGTACGTACGTGCATTTCGACCATCTTTCTGAAGCCAAGTAGACCACATCTGTGAGAACATGGAGCAACGTTCACGTCAAAGGCTCTAAAAAAGCCCTAAAAAACTAGCTAAATCTTTCATTGTTTGCTCCTGTTATCTCTCACAGGCAGAGTCCCTCCCCTCCCCAAAAGTCACGTAAAAGTAAAGGCTGCCAGAGTCCAGTCCCTGGCGGGACACCAGCCAGAAAATGGCCAGTTCGAGCGCGGAGACGTACAGGCGAGACGACTTCGGCACGGACGACATGCCGTTCTGCAATAACTCTGAAGACTTACAGGAAGGTACGGGGAACACGATCCACGCACAGCATGTATCTGCATTCACACACTGCGAGCCACACATGTAGTCCAGCAGACCAGTGTGTCCCTGTCCAGGACTCTCGCCGTCACACATGTGGCCTTGTGTCCCCATGCAGTGTCCATATTAACGGTGCGAGGTGAGACTGGCTCCGGGTTCTACCGACTGGCCTCCACCATTCTCGGGCTGCTCTCTGTCCTTTTCCTCGTTGTCATCATTGGCATGTCGGTGCTCTGTGAGTGACATTTGCCTGTTTTATGGGCACGTTCAGCATGCTTTGACTGTGTAATACTGCCAACTTACATATTGAGACACACTGAGACGCACGTATGTATGCATGTGTACTACTGTTCAAAACTTCAGGGTCTTTCAGAAATGTCCTCGTCTTCCATGAAATTATTATCTCATTAAATATAAAGTCATATACAAAGAAATAAAGACTGGATCCACATTTGCTGATGCGCCAGATACTCAACTAGTGTGAATTTGTCCAGTTTTATTTGCTTGTCTAACCAGTGAAACTGTACTCAGCCCTTCTCATTGCAAGAGGACACCTTCTGGACAGGATTTTCATCAATTCGGTGTGTTTTCATTTGACGTTGGACAAAACAATCGTTTTCATAAAATATTTCATATTTCAAACTGACCCTAAACCTTTGAATGGTAGTATTGAATGTAAGTGTTTCATGATATGCATCTTATTAATATTCCGAAGGACCATGCACTGATCGCCCTGATACGTTCCAGTCTGTGCGTATAATGATATGCGTTGTATTGAGACACGCGTTGAACCCAGGGCGGCCAGGGCTTCAATTCGCCTTCTGTCCTCCTCTCGGACAGACAGCGAAGTGAGCGGGAGGCACGACCGCCTGGCGCTCAACTCCAGCCAAGCGAACGGCGAGCTGGAGAGCTTGAAGGCCGACTACAAGCGCCTGGCTGCCACAAAGTCCACGCTGCACGAGGAGTTCGGCAAGGTGCTGAGCGAGAAGAAGGCCCTGCAGGTGCGGTTGGAGAGGGCGATGTCACAGATCGTCGCCCTTCGGCAGGAGAAGGAAAGAAGCGAGAATCAGTTGAAGATATCCAGTGAGATCTTGAATGGTTTTAAGTGCGCAACTAAAATGACTCCATGTCGTAAATGTGATCAAATCGTCCATGTTGCATGACAGGGGACAGTTGTGGACGTTGCCCGCAGGGATGGAGACTGCTGAACGCCACCTGCTACTACTTCTCCGATGAAGGTCTTCACAAAAGAGGCTGGGAACAGAGCAGGCAGGACTGTGTTAACAAGGGGGGCGACCTGGCGGTTGTAGATACCCAGGAGAAGCAGGTAAAAAAAAATAATAAAAAATAACTTTCTTTTTACAAGAAGCAGCATCAAAGCATCGAAATGACGCCGCCACTCTGTTTCACGCAGGAGTTCGTTTCGGAAGTCCTGCAGGCATCCCGCCTCGGCTACTGGGATGGCTTCTGGATTGGACTGAAAGATGACCACACTGAGGGCGTCTGGAAGTGGAGAGACGGGGCTTCGCTGGAGCGAGGGTGCATATAAAACCACGGCACAATGCAGTTTTCGTGCAAGGGTTCCCGCAGATCTTTTTTTGTGCATCTTGTGTATTCCCAGGTACTGGAGGGAGGGTGAACCCAACGACTTCTACTCTGCTGAGGACTGTGCTGCAACATATCCCACCAGCAAACCGCTGGAGGCCTGGAACGATGCCCCATGCAACCACCCACTCAAATGGATTTGTGAAATGTCGCCCTAGAAATCTATGCACGCATTATCTCCTTTTAATTTTGAATAATTCATGGATGACCAGCCATTAATGTTCTACACCCACCTTTCACACATGTTGCAGGCAGACCTGCAAGAAGCCGATTTGTAAGTGCCTGTCATGGCTGCCCACTGCTCACCAAGGGTGATGGGTTAAATGCAGAAGACAAATATCAACGTGTCACCGTGTGCTGTGCTGCTGTGTCTCAAATGGCAATCACTTCACTTTCAAATCGTCATTTTTGGTGTGCGTCCAACACAACACAACACAGTTCTTACACACATCCGCATTCGTTAACAAGCATTGTTAGTTAAGGCTTAATGATCTGTGCCCACATCTCACAGCCTGAGAATAAAAAATGGCTGCTATTAGTACAAAATATCGGTGTCCGTTCTGGTTATTTTCCCGGGGTTGCTCCACAAGAGCCGCCTTTAAAAACTTCTCTTAAACAGAAGATGTTTTCTGAAAAAAATCCAAATCCGTTCATGGTTTCTTTTTCCAGAAAAAGAAAGGTTTCATCAGAACGCTGCTATGCGACCATGTAAATACAGAATAAACCGAGGAAGAAAGACATTGAAACCAGTTCCTGTGATTTCAAACTCCTTTATTTTCACCAGAACGCCACTCCAAACAACACCACAACGTACATGGAAGGTTCTCACGGAGAGTAAACGGAGCGTCCTGTAGTGTCTCCCGTCGTGGGGTAAAAAGAAGACCGGGGAAAGCCGGTGAACGTCACCAGGCCTTCACGGTTGCGTCCGCGGACGTGACGGCGGAGTTTAGCTCAAGTTCAGGTGCTTCTGCGAGTTCGGTGTTGCGGGTGAACATATTTTACAGTACGGTGTCGAGGTGATGCGAGGTAACGAGGGGTTCGAAATGTAACGACACCACCGGATTCAAACTACATTTACATTTACAGCATTTACCAGATGCCCTTATCCAGAGCGACTTACAATCAGTAGTTACAGGGACAGTCCCCCCCTGGAGACACTCAGGGTTAAGTGTCTTGCTCAGGGACACGATGGTAGTAAGTGGGGTTTGAACCTGGGTCTTCTGGTTCATAGGTGAGTGGGTAGCGGCCTGCGGGATGACGCAAAGGTTGGAAATTTTAATGCGGCCTGCATTAACATATCATCAGTCCATGCTGATGATATGTTATCATGATGAAGTAATGACCATAGCCACTCAGCTACAGCTCGGAGTCAGGCTCCAACCTGGTTATGAACCTGGTTTTGAATCCATTCAAAAAAAAATAAAGGCCACTAAGTAACACCTATATGACCGTATGCCATTTTAAATACGTAATGGCGTCTCGCTGTCCTGGCACTTTCTACCGTAAGTAAATGTCATGAAATTCATGCAATAATGAAAAAGAGACACGAACATCAAGCATAAAAACTGACGCCAGGAAGCAAGAAGTAGGCCAGAGAAGCCATGTTCGCGTCCTTCTATATTTCATTCATATTCATGTTCAGAAGAACCCGGTGAAGTTAAGTAATGACGGTTGGTAATGATGTCTGAGAAGATTTGAAATAAGCAGTTATTTGTGGAATACCTGATGCGGGTAAAACACTCGCCTATGAAAACCCGGGTTCAATAGCCTGAGTGTCTCCAGGGGGACTGTCCCGGTCACTACTCTGGATAAGGGTGTCTGGTAAATGCCATAAATGTAGTTTGAGGTCGAGGATGTGCAGGTTTACAGGTGAGCTTCATGGCAAGCCTGGATGGAACCATCTCAGCATCTGGTCGCCTAATGGACTGGAGGCTTCTCTTGTCATGGGGTCTATGGAGCTCCAGTCACGTCCAAGTTGCGACCAGCGACCGATGGATGCTTGAATTTTGATTCCAGCACTTTCGCATTCTGGGAGCAGTGGTGGCCTAGCGGTTAAGGAAGGGGCCCTCTAATAAGAAGGTTGTCGGTTCGAGTCCCGATCCGCCGAGGTGCCACTGAGCAAAGTGCCTGTCATGCCTGCCACTGCTCACTCAGGGTGATGGTTAAATTCAGAGGAAGTATTTCACTGTGTGCACCGTGTGCTGTGCTGCTGTGTATCACAAGTGAATCACTTCACTTCTGTGGGGGAAAAGCCTGAAGAGACCATGAGGTGCATCATATTTTGGCAGATGAGTGGAAGAGGAACTTGTGGAACTTGCTGCGGCCTGCAGGGGGCGCCAGGGCGCAGACGAGCCTGTCCGAGTTCCACGAAGAAGGAACGAACCGACGCGATGGCCGCGTCTGGGCGACATTTAAAGATTGAAAGAACATTTAAAGAAACGAGATGACTGAGAGGAGCGCCTGGCTCCAGCGGACCACGCGGTTTCAGGTCATTCGCTGTTTATTTACCGGAGTTCTTTCACGGATCTTCTCTCACTCGTTAAACAAAAACCCAGAAGTCTCAACTTTCGCAAGGTCATGCATGTCCGTTTTTCAGTTGCTGCTACAGACAAATTGTAAGAAAAAAACGAGAAGTGATTCCGCCGCTCTTCCATCTTAAGGCGGTGTGCCACGTTTCAAAATAAAAGTTCCGAGTGGAAAGACGGCATAATACTTATAATAAAGTCACGGACACGGGGAATTTAAATAGAATGCCATTTATATACAGTATAAAACACGAATAAACCCTGGGAACGGTGACCCGGAACGGTGATTTAAAAAAAAAAAAAAAAAAAAACTGTTTATCCCAGCCTCTAACCTGACCTATAACCCCAAATGCCTCCTACATATAACAATGGCGGACAGAGTTTGCCAGATCCTAAATGTCGACGGTATCGTACTAGCATCTTAAAGTTTATCGTATTTTGAGTTTAAGTTATTGTAATCAGAAGGTTGCCGGTTCGAATCCCGATCTGGTTAGACATGCAGAGATTTTTGGAAGCAGCATGTAGATCTGAGGGAGGAAAGGAGAAGAGGAGTTTGTGTGTGTCGTCGGCCCCATATAGCAGTGGTAGGATAATCCATGTGAGGAAATGACCTCACCAAGTGATATCGTGTAGAGGGAGAAAAGGAGAGGACCTAGCACCGAGCCTTGAGGGACACCGGTGGAGAGGTCTACGTGAGGTAGAGGTGGATCCTTTCCAAGTCACTTGGTAAGATCGCTCAAGGTAGGAAGCAAACCACTGCCATGCTGAGCCCCCGAATTCCAAGCCTCTTCAGGATAGACAAGAGAGTCTTGTGTTTAACGGTGTCAAATGCTGAAGAGAGGTTGAGGAGAATAAGAACCGATGGACAGTTTTGCCAATCTGGCTGCATGTAGCTGCTCGGTAACAGCCAGAAGGGCCGTCTCAGTGGAATGAGCTGTTCTTAAGCCAGACTGGTTAGGATCCAGTAGGTTGTTCTGTGACAGATGAACCGATAACTGATTGTAGACACACCGCTCAATGATTTTAGAAAGAAATGAGAGGTGGGAAAGTGGTCTGTAGTGGTTGATGTCTGTAGGATCGGCTGTGGGTTTCTTTAGGATTGGAAGAACCCTGGCTGTTTTAAAGGCAGATGGTACATGGCTGGATGACATTGAGCTGTTTATGATATAAGAAAAGAAAGGGATGAGGTCAGCTGAAGACGACTGAAGACCAGATCCAGGACATTCCCTCCTTTGTGTGTGGGAGAGATGTTGCTGTTGGTCAAGGAAAAAGAGTGGAGAAAAGGAAGAAGGCAAGGTGATTGGAGTTTGGCTGGTGGAAGGTTGAAGTCACCAAGGAGAATTAGGGGAGTGTCTAAGGAGAAAATGCTGAGCAGAGTGTCCAATTCATCAATAAAGGTACCGAGTGGCCCTGGAGGGCGATATAAGACGATGAGAAGGATGTTCACAGGAGAAGAAACTGAGACTGCAGAAAGAAGAAAGTAGTAGTAGCCTAGTGGGTAACACACTCACCTATGAACCAGAAGACCCGGGTTAAAATCCTGCTAACTACCATTATGTCCTTGAGCAAGAAACTTAATCCTAATTGTCTCCAGGGGGGACTGTTCTTGTAACTACTGACTGTAAGCCGCTCTGGATAAGAACGTTTGATAAATGCCGTAAATGTAACTAAAGCACTTTCACTTTCTGAGTACGAACAGCGCCCCCTACCTGTGTGGAGTCAGGATGAGTCCAGAAAATCACATTTTCTTCTGTAGCTGCAACTCCGCCATGTAAATCCGCATTTAAACCGCTCGTCATTGTTTACGACGTGCGACCCCACGATTGTCTGTAAAGCCACGTGACGCGACTGAGATCTGTAGCTGTCCTGCTGATGAAATAATCAAATTATTTTGAAGTGGCAAAATGATTGTACATTTTGGGGATTTGGGAATCATCGAATGTACAGAGAAGACAAATGTGATCATGATCGTACGTCTGGCGACACCGATGGTGGACAACACGTTCGTGGTCGTGCTGAAGCAACTACTAGAAATCGTCTCTACGCCCGCACAACGGCGCTCTCAACTCCCAGCGAAGGAGCGAGGCGAGTGGGGAGTTACAGCGCCACCTACGGGTGGAGGGGGTTAGAACGATGGATAAAACGGACGCAGATAAAACGGCTTTTCGGGAAAATTATTTTCTTGTGGTGACGTTTGTACAGTTCCGTATTTAAAGTAGAATGCGGAAAAGGGCATCACATAATGGAAAATGTCTCCAGCACCGTTGACGTTTCCTCCTCGTCCGTAAAGTGGAATTCTGCAATTCCCTCCGCAGGCGAGATCCCGGGGTTACCTGGTCCGGAGAACCTTGAAGGCTGCGCAGGCCGAGTTTGAGGACATTGTGAGTGAGGTTGACGGGGACCTTTGTGACCTCAGCTGGGAGGGGACACTCATCCCTCAACCTCGCTTTTCAGACCAGGTGGGTGTCGCCGCCGCGCCGTCTTACACCAGTGGTCTCGGGCCGATTGTCCGCGTGTGATTGTCATTTACGGCATTTACCAGACGCCCTTATCCAGAGAAACTTACAATCAGTAGTTAAAGGGACAACTCAGGGTTAAGTGTCTTGCTCAGGGACACAATGGTAGTAAGTGGGGTTTGAACCTGGGTCTTCTGGTTCACAGGCGAGTGTGTTACCCCACTAGGCTACAACCACCCCATGTGCCTCCTCCTGTCTTTAGGGAGTCGTGACGTTGGGACTCGGTCGCTGCGCGCCGCCTGAACGCGAAGCTCCCAGCACTCGGCCGCAGGATGCTGCTCCAGAGAGGGACCCTGCGTGCAGAAAGGTGGGAGATGGCGGGGAGCTGGAGATGGAGAACCACCCAGGAACCTCTGCTTGGTGCAGCTCACCTGTGGATGGTACCAGCAGTGAATTTAAGTTAAAAGGTGGGTCTGTGGGTGCAGGTGTTGTTCTCCAGCAGCAGAATTACAGGGAATGTAGAGCAGAGCAGCTGGAAAGATGGTGTGGAGATCAGGTCATTTCTGCTGTCTTGTGCACAGCTTTGCAGGCACGTCCGGCCGCTGAAGAAGTCCTCGCCTCTGCCGTTTCGCTGCAGGAGCGCAGGAGCATTCTCACCATGGAGCTGCTCTGGATCCAGCAGGCCATTGCCAGCAGGAAGAAGGTGCGAGACGCTTGTGGAACCGCCTTCCAGCTTCCTTCGGCGACTCAGCCATCTTCAAATGACCTCCTGCTCTTCACGCTTCTCTTTGCAGTACCTGATTATGAAGGAGGCGCTGGTTGCTGTGTAGAGCTGTGCTGAAGAGCTGCATCGTCCCCGCGTCCTTTTGTCCTTGATGCTGTAAGGGATGAGGTGAAAACGAGGGCCCTGCAATCATGACCGTGGATACCCGGGGCCAGATGTTCTCTTCTGGAAGGCTGCTATGATGGTTGCCATGCTGCACTGCAGACGTCTTCTCGATGACTGATGTTCATAAAACAGACTGGCATTTTATATTTAAAAAGTAATAAATCATTGTTGCACCATCAGCGAGTTTTAATTTCACTAATTAAAATTAGGATATAAACATAACTGTAACAGAGGACGGCAGAAATGCAACGGGATATTATCTTTATATATTGGTTTAAAAAAAAAAAAAAAAAAACAGTGAAATGCCCGTATCTATAAAAGCATCTCAGGCACAAAGCTGCGCGTTATTCTGTGACTACGTTGACGGTCTTTTGTGTTCTAAATTCGGGTACGTTGATACCAGGGGCGGCAAAAGAACACGTGTTCCGAGAAAACCTACAAAGAGCTTTTTACCACATCATTGACCCGTCTTTTGTGCTAAACCCGTTCATAGTTTATGGCAAGTTTTTTTTTGTTTTTTTTTTAATCTATACATTTAAATATACTGGCAAAAAGACCCCCTTTAAACTTCTTTCTGCCAAATTTCAAATGCTACCTTGGTACCATTACTGGTTCTTCCAAAACCATACACATTTTTAATAAGTCTGGTCCTTCTGCTTAACTTCTCTTTTAGATCCTTTTGTCCAAATAACAGCGTAAAGTCTCAGTGTTTTTCTTCATTTATTTATATGCTGCCACTATGTGCACTATGTACATTGTATTTTGAAATGTTAATAAAAAAAAAAACAGTTTTACCAGCAAGTAGTTGTGTGTGTATAAGAGAGATCTTTTAATGTTTAATGTTACCTCCACCATTGAGGTAAGATGATTTCTGGTGAATGACAGCGACCACGCCCACGAGAAATAGCCAGACTGGAAAATGCTGTGTTGAAAATACAGCAACCTGTTTGTACTTTGGTTCAATTTGAACCATTTTAAGTGTTTTTGTCAAGTCAAGGAGGAATGACCCTATAAATGAACATATTTTTATTATTTCTTTCTTATTAAAGAATATATACATATATATATATAAACATGATGTTTTCTCAAAGTAATACATTGATCAAAAAATTAAAAATGGCAGAAGCTCATCTACAGTTGTCTTGTTTGGACGTGTCCAGAGATGAGGTTCTGTGTGTGTTCAGAGTGTGTGCATCCTCCGTCTGATCCTTGGTGTGTTGGGCTTTTACGCCGCTGCCGCTCTGAGTCCTGGAAACACGACAGGCTGGTGTGTGTGTGTGTGTGTGTAGGTTACGCTGGTCATCCACTTTAGCAGAATCCATAGCCTAGCCACTACCTAATGAAGTCTGAACATAAATATCTTACTTTTTTCTATTTGAATTATTTTCTTCTTCCTTTGTTCTATTGTAATTATTTTTATAACTGTTACAGTTCAGGATTTTTTTTACTGCGTGTTGTACTGCTATGAATCTTGAAGTGTGTGTGTGTGTGTGTGTGTGTGTGTGTGTGATACCTGTAATCCTGGTCGTTGTTGGTGTGTGTGAATGCGCCTCGGTGGCTGCTGGGAACTGGGTTGGTCACTCCCTTGGCCAGTCGATACAGGGTCTCAGCTGGACCCAGACGAGATGTTCGCTGCCTCCTCTCTGTGGAAATGGGTGTGTGTTTTGTGGTGTTCATGGTTCCACGGTGAGAGTTGGTTTCAGCACCTCATTTAACATAATACACTGAAATATTTGTCATATGACCTGTTGTCATGCAGGAGATATTTACTTCCAGTAGCGCTGTGACTGCTGGATGGAGTGTGTGGGATGTTTGAGTGTGTGTGTAGTGGACCTGTGTTTGTTTCATCCAAATGCTGCTGTTGCCCGATGATAATGTTCCTCTGCAGAGGTGTTGGCCTGGAGACCAATGGCAGCAGAGAAAACAGAGGTAGATCTATAGCTACACCCTACACACAAAACACATTTCAGCCACACATAAGTATATAAACACGTACATAATTCCTTCTGGTTCACTGACATACTGTTAAATTTTACAGAGGTTACAATCACTTTGTGGGTATACATAATTTGTAAGTGTATAGAGGCTGTCACCTGTGTTTCTGTGTTCAGCAGTTCTGCTCTGGTTCTCTCCTCCAGTGTGATCATCAGCCCATCGAGAACGCGCAGTTGGGTCAGGTGCAGTACCACAGTTGGCCTATAGAGGGGGCGCCGCACCACCTGACACATAAACCAACCGAGTGTGCAGTGTTGGGTACAGAATATTACAAATTAACCTGTTTAAAATATAATAGTAGTGTAACTATGTTAATTACTATATGAAAGTACGTTTTGTTTACGTTTGTCAATTTTGAAATTTTGTAACTTTACCTTATAGCACTACTGAACATTGTCAAACTACCTTTCGATACATGAATTAACATCATTATAATTTATAATTTGAGATAATATAATAACAGCCACCGAAAGTTCAGAATTCAGGCTTAATTTTGCTGTAAAATCATTCAGTTAGAAACCACTGCTAAATCAAATATTTAACATTCAAGAACATTGAATAATGTGAGGAACTTTGTGGTTGGTCGGGGTTCCTCCACCCTTCTCACCTCCGTCCCAGGAAACCAGCACCCGCTCGCAGTCAAAACACACCTGGCAGGCCTGTGCATCTGACATTTTTCTACATCAGACCTTGAAATCACTGCTAGAACCAACCGCTCCTCCATCCTGACAATAACTGTATATTTACAATTTATTGGTGCATGTTTCTTTCTTTTTCTGACTCTTTACTATATAACAGCGGACACTGAACTAGCGTTAGAAATAATGTCGCCTTACAAAAGATATGAATGTAATGTCGACACAGTGGATATTATAGGGACTTATTCCCACTAAACCACTATTATTAAACATATCAGCATGGTTTTATATATTATATTATCATGTATTTAAAATTGGAATCATGAATTGTTCAATAAGTAATTGTAATATAATTTATAGTTCCTCCAGTAATTCCAATGGATTACAACTAATGGATTGTAATTAAATAATCCAATTTCGCTACATGTAATTTGTGTGTGTGTGTGTGTGTGTGTGTTACTCACAGGGTTTCCCACCACTGACAGCTCGGTGAGGGACGGCAGAAGATCCAGTTTTTCAACTTCAGACACGTCCTGCGGAACACAGCAGCATTGTTACTATGGAGACACGTCTCCACATCACACAGATCATTAAAACAGCAGCTGTTTTCAATCAGTCATAAACCAATTCTCCAACACACACTATAAACTCACAGATTTCTTAAAAATCAAAGCTAGTATGTAGGTTGTGGGAATGTTGATGGCTAGAGGACATTGGTTGGGTGGTAGGTAGGTTGTGGGAAAGATGATTGCTAGTTATGGGAATGTTTCTATAAGAGGACACCGGTTTGGAGGTAGGTAGGTTGCGAGAATGTTGATGGCTAGTTGTGGGAATATTGCTCTAAGACGGCATTGGTCAGGTGGTAGCTAGGTAATGGGGATGTTTCTCTAAGAGGACATTGGTTGTGTGGTAGGTAGGTTGTGGTAATGTTGATTACTAGTTATGGAAATGTTTCTTTAAGAGGACATTGGTTGGGTGGTAGGTAGGTTGTGGTAATGTTGATTACTAGTTATGGAAATGTTTCTTTAAGAGGACATTGGTTGGGTGGTAGGTAGGTTGTGGTAATGTTGATTACTAGTTATGGGAATGTTTCTATAAGAGGACACCGGTTTGGAGGTAGGTAGGTTGTGAGAATGTTGATGGCTAGTTGTGGGAATATTGCTCTAAGACGGCATTGGTCAGGTGGTAGCTAGGTAATGGGGATGTTTCTCTAAGAGGACATTGGTTGTGTGGTAGGTAGGTTGTGGTAATGTTGATTACTAGTTATGGAAATGTTTCTTTAAGAAGACATTGGTTGGGTGGTAGGTAGGTTGTGGTAATGTTGATTACTAGTTATGGAAATTTTCTGTTAGAGGACATTGGTTGGGTGGTAAGTAGGTTGTGGGAATGTTGATTACTAGTTATGGAAATTTTCTATAAGAGGACATTGGTTGGGTGGTAGGTAGGTTGTGGGAATGTTGATGGCTAGTTATGGAAATGTTTCTATTAGAGAACCTTGGTTGGAGCAGTTGGATGGTTGTGGGAAGGATATCTGTACCTGTATTTTGTTCATGCCCAGAAAGAGTCTGTGCAGTTGTATTAGTGGTTGAAGGTTGTTCAGCTCTCGGATTCGGTTCTCCACTAGGTGTAGCTCCAGCAGGGAGGACAGGGTACAGAAGGAGTTTTCTCCAAGTGTTCTGATGCGGTTCCGGTCCAGAACCAGCTCTCTGAGTGAACAGAGGCCGTTCAGGCCCTCCACGCTTTTAATCTCATTACCTGTTTAGAGCAGCTCAGCTGTTTTAGTGAAATCTGGTGCAGTTTATTTCTGAGTCTGTTATATAAATCACACATAATAAGATCTGTCTCAAGATTATTGGAATTAAAACACACCCACTTCAGCAATACCTTGGAGGAACAGAGCTCGAAGATTGGTGAGGCGACTGAGCTGCAGCTCAGACAGGTTTGAAATGCCATTGTAACCCAGATAAAGCACCTCCAGGCTGGGCATGATGGGGTCCAGGCAATCACCAGGAACACTGTCCCTGAGAGAGGCCGAGAGAGTGTGTATGCTCAGCAGAGTCAATGTGTGAGAGTGTGGGTGGGTGTGGTCGGTTCCCTACCGAATGGTCTTGCTGCTGTTCTGCTGGCCGTAGCCGCTGGAAGGAACCCGGTTGTAGAGCATCTGCCTGCTGCTCAGCTGCACTGAACCCTTCTCACGTGGGAGGATCGACTCAACGTGGTTATAGTTCAAACACAGGATCTAAAGACGTGTGCAGTTAGAAAACTACAGACGGACAGAGAGGCAGACGTCAGGCAGAAACACACAGACCCACACACCTTCAGCTTGGGCAGGCAGATGAGACCACAGAAGGAGGTGAGGTTGTTGTGCTCCAGGTTGATGCTGTGCAGGTTGAGGAACAGATCAGCAGGAGACAAATCCACCATCCTGCAGCACAAAATGTCTGTTCCTCAGTTCTTTCCAAAATTACTCCAAATCATTTTGCCATCTGACTTTTCATGGAAAAGGCCCTTTGTGCCACACTGTGATGATATATCTGAACTACCTGATGGAGCAAGATGACAGCTCTAGTTTTGATATTTCAGTGAAGTTGGAGTGGCCCAGTTTCTCAGAGACCATATCTGGAGTCAGCCTCCCTCCAAACATGTCCCTGGCATTTTCACGCTCAGACGTTTCCTTCAGAAAATCAAACAAATCATGAAGGGTAAGTAACCCTGACTGGTGATATCTAGATTCAAAGTTAGTGCAGACATTGACAAGTAGAGTGAGATGTTTAAAGTGAGTTTAAAGTGAAGTGATTGTCATTGTGATACACAGCGCAGCACACGGTGACACAACGAAACGTGTCCTCTGTATTTAACCATCACCCTGAGGGAGCAGTGGGCACCATGACAGGCGCCCGGGGAGCAGTGTGTGGGGACGGCGCTTTACTCAGTGGCACCTCAGTGGCACCTTGGTAGATCGGGATTCGAACCGGCAACCTTCTGATTACGGGGCCGCTTCCTTAACCACTAGGCCACCACTGCCCCACGTACAGGTACATGGACAGGCCCTGTACAGGTTTTGCAATAGAAAATGATTCTCTGTCACCCTCTCCACCAATTCATCAAAAATGTATATTTGGAGTGATGAAGTAAACAGTATAATATGTGGAACAGATCTCACCACGGTGACGCCGTCCAGTGCACGGAGTGAAGGCAGGTGGAACACGACGTACATGCGGTAGTTCACCTGCCTCTCCACTAGAGGGTTTCCATACAAGTCCAAAATGATGAGGTTTGTCAGGGCCTGGAAACAAGGAAAGAGAAAATCATTTCAGCATCCAGTAGTCCATTCCCCTTCAGGATGGCTTACAGGGCCAGATCTTGTACCTTCAGGTGGTAGATGTCCCTAGAGGTGGCAATGGCGTTGTTGCCCACGTAGAGCTTGAGGAGCGAGCGCGCCCTCTGTACTCCGTACAGACGGTCAATACTGTTCTTCTCCGCAGACAGGAAGTGCAAGTTGGGTAGGCGGTCAAGGACAGAACCGTCCAGAGAGCCGATCTGGTTCTCATTCACACTGAGACGCGTCAGACAGGGGAGCTGGTCCAAACCTGGTGGAGAGAAGGGAGAATGTCTCAGAGACAGACAGGTAGGCAGGCAGGTGTTGGACAGACTGACGGACCATGGAGGCTGGTGAGACGGTTCCTGTCAAGAGAAAGCTCCTCCAGCTTCAGGCAGCACTGCAGACCCTCCAGGCAGCTCAGCTTGTTGTGGTTGAACGAGGCCCAGCGCAGGTTCACCAGTCTGTCCAGACCGGAGAGACAGGAAAGACCCTGACTGTCCAGGCTCAGAGCCGTGATCTGTCGAGGCTCGGCAGAGGCAGAGATTAACTGAGCTGCGATCATATGGATTTTATGCACACAAAATGTAACATGTTTGCATTAGTAATGGTTGATGTGTTTGAGATTGTGAGCTACACCTTGCTGGTCCAGTCAGGTGGAAGGTCATGGAGCTCCCAGGGACTGGGGCGAACCTGAGACATCAGGTGAGCTGTGGAGAGGAGACTGAGGCTCCGTGGACGATTGCAATCTGTACGAGAGTGGTCCAGGAGACAAGCCTATACACACACAAACACTAACTTCATCTCTATAATGTGACTTCTGATTATGGGGCCGCTTCCTTAACCGCTAGGCCACCACTGCCCCAATGTCCCCCACAACCCGCTGCCCCGATGTCTGAAGTTATCTGCTGTACCTGGCTGATTCTGGATCCTGTAGTCCTCAACGCAGCAGCAGCAACAGCTTCCTCCTCTGACACCAGAACATCGTCCAGATGTGTGAGGGACCTGAGACACCCTAGCAGCACCATTCTCACAGAGTCTGACTGGAACACACATGCATACACATACACTGCAGTGGAACTGTCTTCTCAGAAGATGGTGTGTGTGTGACCTCTGTCCTCACCTTGTCCCAGGGGTTGTAGCGAGTGTCAAGGCGTAATAGAGCAGGGGCTTGTTCTTGCAGGATGGCCGCCTCATCTTGTGGATGGGTCAGGAGGTTACAGCATAGGTCCAACTGTTGAAGGCGTGGCAGGGCACGGACTCCGCCCAGAGATGTCACATGGTTAAAACTGGCATCTACAGACTCCAAATTGGACTGCAGAAAGAAGACAGTGGATCCAACCTATTTTCAGTTGAGGTTCTACAGAACGTGTCTACAGAACATGCTGGTTTCTTCTTCTGCCTTCCGAATGAGCTATTGAGGCAACTGACAAAATCTGGTGCTCAAAAGGGACAGTCACTGCTTTCTAAGGAGTAAATCGTTCACCTTTAATCATCTGGTTAATGCGGGTCTGCATTTCTTTGAATAAAACATGCGATTTAACGGAGTATGGATGCTCTTTAAAGAGAACGAATAACCCGAGGCCCAGATAAACGTCTGCCCCGTGCTTTGTGGAGCTCACCAGGTATGAGATGTCATCCAGATGTGTGAACTCATTGAAACTGATTGTCAGACTACGGAGACCAGTCAAACAGGATATCTCCTTCAAACTGCTCAAGCTGTTGCCATGGAGATTCAGCACCTGGAGATGGGGAGAAGAGACATGCAACACTGTACTAAAGCTATAGATTTTTGATTAAGTTCTGATTGGCCTGTGTTGAATGGTGGATGTGGGGAAAGGGTGTGTTGCTTCACGTCTCTCTCTCTCTTACAGTTATCTGGCTCAGGATGTTGGCTTTGGCTACATTCAGTAGGGTCTTGTCACTCAGACTCAGCATCTTTGTTCGAGGCTTTAATGCTGGCTCCATCCCCATCACCGCTTCATCCTGTGCCAGGATGTTTATTGTCATGTGATCATCTAAAGTTGGAGTTGGGTGAGGGTTACTTCTAATGAGTAATGAGAGCTGATCCTGGTCCTGTGGGAATTATAGATGAGGAAGCACATTTCAGGAGGATAGTGGTCTGAACAATTACCAGTAGAGTTGTTCATTGTGAAGGTGGTGTATGATATGATGTATTGTGGGTAGGTTACAATATGAAATGTGTGGGGTTTTAGGTGAGATGTGAGGTGATGTAGGTGAGTTGTGAGATAATGTAGGTGAATTGTTAGGTGATGTAGGTTAGGTATGAGGTGATGTAGGTGAGTTGTGAGGTGTTGTGTAAGGGGGTGTTGGTGAGATGTGAAGTGATGTAGGTGAGGTGGTGTAGGTGAGTTGTGAAGTGTAAGTGGGTGTTGGTGAGATATGAGGTGATGTAGGTGAGGTGTAAGGGGGTGTTGGTGAGATATGAGGTGTGTAGGTGAGGTATGAGGTGATGTAGGTAAATTGTGAGGTGGTGTAGGTGAGGCAAAAGTAAAAGCGATTGTTTTTGTCATTGTGATACACTGCAGCACAGCATATAGTGACAGAACAAAATGGGTCCTCTGCATTTAACTATCACCCTTAGTAAGCAGTGGGCAGCGTGTGTAAGGCGTGTGTGTGTGGGGACGGTACTTTGATCAAGGGGACCTCTGTGGCATCTTGGGGATTTGAACCTCTAACCTTTTGGTTATGAGTCTGCTTCCCAAACAGTTAGGTGCCACCACTGTCTCAAGGTGGTGTAGGTGTCAGGTGATGTAGGTGAGATGAAGTGTGAGGTGATGGAAGTGAAGTGGCGTAGGTGATCCAGGTATGGTGAAGTGAAGTGTGACGTGATGTTTTTGTGCCCTCACCTCTGTGATGTATTCAAAATCGATGAAATATTCTGGCAGCACGAGCTCATGGTCAAACACAAACCACTCAGTCTGTTTCTGACTGCAGCCACATTCATCATGGGAGCTGGGGGCTGTTTACACAGCCACCATATACACACACAGTTAGACCCACACATAGCATATGCAAAAAAAAAAAAAAAAAAAGTGAAGTGATTGTCACTTGTGATACACAGCAGCACAGCACACAGTGCACACAGTGAAATTTGCCTGCATTTAACCCATCACCCTTAGTCAGCAGTGGACAGGCGCCCGGGGAGCAGTGTGTGGGGGCGGTGCTTTGCTCAGTGGCACCTTGGCATATCGGGATTCGAACCGGCAACCTTCTGATTACGGGGCCGCTTCCTTAACCACTAGGCCACCACTGCCCCCATATATATATATACATATATGTGAAGGATAGATGTGTGTGTGTGTACATGCCCTCACACACCTGGTCCTGTGTTGGCGCTGCGGTAAACTGAGTGGACTTTAGGGAAGTGGGCGGGGTTTATTGGAACGTCGTCCCTCACCGCAACGCTTTTGCCCAAGAACACTTTACAAATGATAAGCTGGCCTGCAGCAGAAAACACACACACAGAGTAGAAGGTCACAGATGCATGAATGTAATGAACTGAACTTGCGTGTTTCCCAAGCCTGCTTCTGGAGGAACCTCTGCCGGCCATTAAGAAGCACTCGAGCTTAATTACGGTGGGATTGGACTGAAGACCAGGGTTGGGTAACACTGCTGACCATGTTTGAAGGGGACGGGCCCTCTTCCTAAGTTCTGCCCACTCCATCCGCTCTCTTCAAACTGTATCCGGAAACGTTCTGCAACGCTCAGGCTGCTGGACAGTGGCACTGCCCGCTCTCTTCCCTGCATCTGGGACAAACGCAGACAGCCAATCATCCTAAACTTTATTCTTCCTTTAGATCATTCCGTGGCTCTCTGTAAAGAACATAAAAAAAAAGACATACCATGTAGAGATCAGCACTTTTAAGGCCGTACTCTGGGATGTCCAGGATCTCGTTTTTGTCCGGGGCGTGTCCAGGATCAGGCACGTAGAACAGATATTCCAACGAGCGCTTGTAACTCCTGCCACGCAGAAATGAGACGGGACGGGGCTTTTTTAAACAAACGCGGGATATGACGATGGTTCTGTCGTACTGAGCCTCACTGTGAGACGAACGGCGAGTCGCTGCTGGCCAGCAGGCTGTGCAGTCGGTCCTCGAAGCGCGAACGAAGGGCGCGGTTCTGGATTCTGATGATCCGGTGGACTTTTAACCCTGTCACCCCGTGCCGCGTGTAATCACAAGCACAGAAACGGGAGAGCAGGAGCTCGTGACAGGAGGTGAACCTGCGGGGCAGAACAAAGGAACATATTCCTGTTTCGTTCCTTTTAATACGATCGGGTTTCGCAAATTATGACCGGAAAATAGATCCGAGGTAGACACCAGGGGGCGCTGGGGCTGCCCTCCTCAAAGCGAACGTTGCCCACGGTCTCCAGCTCCGTCAACAGAAAATGGACCATCAGCTCTTTTCTGGCCGTCAGCAACTTCAGGTCCAGCTGGTACTGATGCTCCAGTCTGCAGAGAGGAGCAGAGCAACTCAACCACTTGTCACATACTTTGCCGGTGACCTCTGCATGACCACACCCTACAGGCTATGTCCACTTGATCACATTTACATTTACATTTATGGCATTTATCAGACGCCCTTATCCAGAGCGACTTACAATCAGTAGTTACAGGGACAGTCCCCCCCTGGAGCAACTTAGGGTTAAGTGTCCTGCTCAGGGACACAATGGTAGTAAGTGGGATTTGAACCTGGGTCTTCTGGCTCATAGTCGAGTGTGTTACCCACTAGGCTACTACCACCGATCACAGCACGCAAACCCGATAGCCACATATCACTGGACACTTAACACTGGCAATGCGTTAAAAGGAACCTCTACACCTGCCATTGTGATACACTGCAGCACAGCATACGTGACACAGAGAAACGTGTCCTCTGCATTTAGTGAGCAGTGGGCAGCCATGCAAGGCGCCCAGGGACCAGTGTGTGGGGACGGTTTGAACCTGCAACCTTCCGATTACGAGCCGGCTTCCCTACCCGCTAGGCCACTAGGTGAAGCGAGTCCAGTATAAATGTGAATCTGCTGTGTAGTGAACAGTTGATGACACTCACTCCTCCATCCTGAAGTTCCACCTCTTTAGCCTCTCTTTCAGCGCGGCCATTTTACCCAGAATCCTCTGCTCCGGGTTGCGTTTCAGCTGCGGTGTGTTGCTGAGGTCAGCGAAGGCTCCAGACTGAGCTGAACACTGTTCTGCCAAGTGCTCTGATGACCTGCCCCCAGACTGCAACTCTGATAGGTCCAGTTCCAGCTACACACACACACACACGCACACTGTAGCTGCAGCAGAAATGAGAGTTGTTCCCAACGTGTGTAGCCACACTGCTGTGGAACTCACGCTCTTGTGGGTGTAGCTGAGGGTGCGGATCCTGTCTGCAGGCAGCTGCAGGCGTGTCTTCTTCTTCTCCAGCAGCTGAAGTTGAGCCTCCCTGAGCTGCCTCTGGATTGAGCGCATGCGCATGCTGTAGTACATCATCTTCTTCTGCACCGTGGACTGCAGGGACACATGCAGGTGAAGGGAAGTGAAAGTGAACAGATAGTCATTGTGAAACACTGTATTCTACACACACACACACACACAGGTCTTACCTCAGCTGCATCCTTCACCTGTTTGCTGGACACAGTGTAGCCGTCCAGCCGCAGCAGGTGAGGTAGGTGGTACAGTATGTGTGTGGAGTAGTTACATAGCAGGCAGATGGGGTTCGGGGAGGACTGGGTGTCACTCAGACTCAGTTCTCTCAGCTGATCCAGTCTACTTAAATACGTCAACTCCTATAAAACCACAAACCACAATATACACAACACTTATACACCACCATCACAATACACATACCTAACATCACACTCACAACAATCACTTACACACCACCATCACAATACACATACCTAACATCACACTCACAACAATCACTTACACACCACCATCACAATACACATACCTAACATCACACTCACAACAATCACTTACACACCACCATCACAATACACACACCTAACATCACACTCACTACAATCACTTACACACCACCATCACAACACACACTACACACCACCATCACAAAACCACACCTATTATCACACTCACTACAATCACTTACACACCACCATCACATTACACACGCTACACACCACCATCACAACACACACACTACACACCATCTTCACAATACACACACCTTACATCACACTCACTACAATCACATTACACACACTTAACATCACACTCACTGCAACACACACTACACACCACCATCACAATACACACACCTAACATCACACTCACTACAATCACTTACACACACCCATCACATTACACACGCTACACACCACCATCACAATACACACACTTAACATCACACTCACTGCAACACACACTACACACCACCATCACAATACACACCTAACATCACACTCACTACAAATTATCACACCATCACCGGGGCAGTGGTGGCCAAGCAGGTAAGGAAACGGACCCGTAATCAGAAGATCAGATTCCGAACCGCCAAGGTGCCACTGAGGTGCCACCGTTCCCACACACTGCTCCCCGGGCACCTGTCATGGCTGCCCACTGCTCACTGCTGGTCTACCTCTATGTACCATCCGACCTCTACAACTCATACAAAATGCAGCAGCACGACTGATCTTCAACCTTCCCAAGTTCTCCACACCGCCCCTCTACTACGTTCCCTCCACTGGCTCCCAGTAGCTGCACACATCAGGTTCAAAATACTGATGCTGGCCTACAAAGCCAAACATGGAGTAGCACCATCCTACCTCACAGCCCTTATTACACCTCACACTGCACCTCGTATACTCCGAGCCTCCAGTACTGCTCGCCTGGTCCCTCCATCTCTGAAAGGTAAAAGGAAGACGCTCATCTAGACTCTTCTCCATCTTGGCCCCTCGGTGGTGGAATGAACTTCCCCTCGAGGTCAGAACAGCTCAGTCACTGAGCACCTTCACACGGCAGCTCAACACCTTCCTCTTTAGGGAATATTTAGATGAACTTGTGACCTTCTTCTTGTCTGACTTCTGTATAGAAACTAGAACAGAGTGAATAAAAAGATTGTATTCATAGTTGGGGGTCCTAATGAACCAGAACTGATCACTTCATCCATGGTAACATGGAAGCACATTGTAAGTCGCTCTGGATAAGGGCGTCTGCTAAATGCCGTAAATGTAAATGGTTAAATACAGAGGACATGATTTGTTGTCACCATGTCACCATGCGATGATGCACGTCACCATGTTTCACAATGAGCTGGTCATTACACACATTCCACCTTCTCAATACACATCCAAAACCAAACTAAAACCAAAATCACAACCACTAACACACAAACCTCTACAACATGGTGAATAAAAAGACACCTACACCCACGCCATCATGTCTCTACATGTGGAATCCAGTAAATCCAGTAACCGGTGGTCGTTCCAGACAACCACAACAGGCACTAAAGTAAAGCAGGTGAAGAAGAGTCCACGTTTTAAATTCACTTGGCACCCACCTTCTCCTACATACCTTAAAGGAGCTGATCTTGTTTCCTGAAAGGTTGAGGCGTTGTAGATTCGCATTCTGATCTAGACTGTCTCCTAAAAATGAAATAATTATTTGGACGCCTGTCCAACAAACACTGAAATCCAATGAGTTACATCCACTGGCCATCTTATTTTAAACTCTGTCCTGTGTGTTTGTGTGTTTAGGTTCATTTAAATATTAAATGTAACCCTGACTGGACACACACACATACACAAACACTCACCAATCGTCACTATGCTGTTGTCAGCAAGGTTCAGCTCCTGCAGGTCACCCAGACTGGAGAGTCCCTGCACAGATCAGTCAGTTAACTCTGAGTTCCAACAGAGGAATTATAGATTTTTTTTCATACAGGAGGTGGAGGAGGAGACAAATCGCTGCAGTGTCCTGATGATGGGCTCCAGCACCCATAACCCTGACATGGATTAAGTGGTGAGTGCGTCTCAAATCAAGGTAATGTGAATCCTTGGCCTTTCGGCATCTCAAGACAACATTGCCCTGAAGCTGCAACTCTTCATGCATCATTCCGCGATGCTCCACTGTTTACCAGCTGCTGCTGAGGAACAGCTGTATCAGCAGAACATCACAGAAGATAAACCCAAAGCTTCTCAGGGAGAAATAAATATGAAGAATAGATAAAACGCACCCACCTTCATTTCCGTGATGCGGTTGCTGTTCAGCCAGAGAACCTGTAGCTGCAGCAGAGCATGCAGGTTGCTGATCTCCACGATGTGGTTGTCATAGAGATACAACTTCTGAAGCTGGAGACAACCGCCGACGCCCGAAATCTCCTGAAAAGGAGGAACCGTTAATCACGGCTGTGTTTTGGATCTGGGCTATGGTGTGTAAAAGGCTAGAACAAGGACACAAGCTGACCGTCAGGTGACACTCCACTGCCCAGAGTTCCCTGAGCAGCGGGCAGTGCTCTAAGCCCTTGATGCAGCTCACGCTCTGGGCCACGATGACGAGTTTGGAGAGGCGGGGGAACAGGGAGAGCCCCACCATTCGAGGAAATCCAGAGAAAAACACCTCCAGGGATGTGACGCCACTGCCATCCTGGCACACTTTGTCATAGGAGATGCCATTGATGGAGCACTGGAACGAAGCATGAAGTCAAACCCCCAGTCCAGTCCCACATTAGCATATTTACACACAGAAAGTTCAACGACAGTACAAGCTGACCAGCTCCTTAACGATCTCCTCATCAGTCATGTCCTCTGGAAGCCAGAGCAGCACATCCGGGTTCCCGGCTAAAGAACTCCTGCGTGGACCGACTGTTTACTGTCTCCAGAGGCGCGTTGCCAGGATCCGTGACGTCACGGCGACGGCAGATGGCGTGACGTCCTGCAGAGGGCGCCACACGTGCGTTCCGCGCGTGCACGCCGAGCATCGCCTCCGATTAATCGACTCATTTAATTCCACGTAATCCTATCGAATCGTTTTTGTTTTTACTGCGCTGCTGGAGTAACATCTCGCCAGACAGGTGACGTCACGGCGACGTCATATCAGACCAGAGCTCCAGGGATCCGAACACCACTCTGTCCGCCACTGAAGACATCATGTCCGCGGGTCAGGAGGACGGGACAGGAGGTGAAAGGTCGTCCGTTACTATGGAAACAGGTACATTCTTCCTCTTGTTCCATGTGTTGAGGTCAGAAGTGGACAAATGACCATTTCAGAAAAAAATGACCATTTCAGCAAATCATCAGTCATCAGCATTTAAACTTCAACTGGCCCTGATGATGATGATGATGATGACAGTATGATTCAGTTCAGATCAGATCTCAGATAGGGCGAATTACACACACGCACACGCACACACACACACACACACACACACACACACACACACACACACACACACACACAGAGCCAGCAGAACCACTCAAACATTCAGCTTCATCTGAAAAATTCATGAGATGGAAGCTCAAGTTCTCCCCTCCATCTTGTGCTTGTTCTCCTGCTTGGTGCTTTTTATTTCTCCACATGGAGCTGAAGGTGGAGTGTTGGTTCCTTTACATTTAATCTCAGGTCAGTTCATTACAGAAGGAACATCTGAATTCTCTGCTCCTCTCTGCTACAGGACACTCTCTCCTGTTCTTGGACTCCAAGACATCGTCACTGAGACAGGATCATCATCTTCTCTCAGGAGACCACGCTCATGATTTCAGCTCTGATCCTTGTGTTGGTGTGATCGCTGAAGACCTCTCTGACATCTCGAAGACCCTCCAGGGAACAAAGAAAACAGAATCTTACAAATACATGGACATGACCCACAGCAATGACCCCATCTGGGACCTGGGCAACTTTCAGTCCATACACCACATTGAGGACAACTCGGATGACGACCTCGAGGACACTACGAAACAGCAGCTTTTTGGCAGTATGAGAGAAAACAGCCGAGATGGACCAGGCGGTCACATGGACAACAGCCCCCCAGAACCAGGAAGGGAGGAGGAGGAGACTCTTGGTTCCGCTGGAGGACAACACTCCTTTCCATATGTGGAGGACCCCTCTGACGAGGAGATGGCAGAGTATCGCTCGTACTTCAGGGCGACGCCTCTGACCGGGAGCCCAGCGAAGGGTCCACTCACCGCAACACAAGACCCAAAACCTGACCAGAACGCGTTCATCACTGGTCCACTGGACGTTCCTACACTGTCAGAACCGGCTTCAGGTACATCGACCAGGGACCACCATTCAGGTCTGACCTCTGACCCCATAGTGCCTTTACTTTGCCGTGATCTCCTCTGTTCTCTTCTGCAGGTCAGCATTCTTCATTGGGATCTCCACTGAAGATCAGCCGAGCTGATCAGGCCCCTCCCAGTGCTGGCAGCCACCTGTCAAGAAGGAAGAGCAGCGATGTGAAACCCGAACCACCCATCATTCGTCAGGGGACCAGCAAACAGAAAGGTAACGGTCAGAAGTGGCGGGTCACACAAGGACAGGGTGACCGGGATTTTACAATATAGAATACAGTATGAGCAGTGGTGAACTAATGGCTAAGGAAGCGGCCCCGTAATCAGAAGGTTGCCGGTTCGAATCCCGATCTGTCAAGGTGCCACTGAGGTGCCACTGAGCAAAGCACCGTCCCCACACACTGCTCCCCGGGCGCCTGTCATGGCTGCCCACTGCTCACTCAGGGTGATGGTTAAATGCAGAGGACAAATGGTCTTGGCACCAGCAGATTGCTTTATGTGTATGAATGTGTGTGTTCTGGATTACAGAAGTGGACTTTTTTTTTTTTTTTTTTTTTGTATTTTCCTGACCTGCGGTCCTGTAGTGACACGTACCAGTAACCCCTGAACTCAGCACCCTCCTGAAGCCGTGTGTCTGGCCTTGTGTCTGGCGAGATTACTGTGTGTGTGTGTGTGTGTGTGTGTGAGTGTGATCAGAGCAGAAGAGGCTCTGTGGGCTGGACAGTGTGGGACTAAAACCAGGAGACTTTTAATTTGAAGCGATTTCCTGCCGTTGTTTACCATACTGACCCCTCCGCCACAGTGTCTCCGCCCCCCAGCTCCACCCCGCCCCTCTGTCTCTCTGTTGCTTGGTGGGGTGGGATGCGTCAGTGACGGATCTGCAGCAGAGGAGCAGGAAGACATGCAGGACGGAGGCTGGAGCATCTGGACGAGCCGTGGTACCGACTGACCGACCCATCGTGCGAATGTGTGTGTGTGTGTAACTTTTCCCCCTCAGCATGTTCAGTGTGTATCAGAGTGCCTGTGTCCACATCTGTGTGTGTGTGTTTCCACTGCAGTCTGGTTGCCTTGCATTCCCTGTTGTTGGATGAAGCCAACACCATGGCAACCGGGCCACACCCATTTCCGTATGCATTGTTCCCGGCTGCAGGCGGCCATGAAAAAGATCAGCAGAGCGAGAGGAACGATGATCACCCGTAATCCACAATGATCTGGATCCTGGGTGGGTTCCTGCAGAGTGGAAGTGCATTCAGCACCTCAGACTTCCGACACCTTCACTGTGGGAAGTTGTGCAGATGCTAGGTTCTGGTGAACTGTCCGGGCTCACCAGGGACCTGTGGGGGGCGGGGCCTTACACGTCAGGTACACGCCGTGGGATCAGGAGGTCACTCCGAGCCAGACCTCCACTTCCGGTCACGTGATCTGAGACGGTGCTGCGCGGTTCTCTACCTCATGGTTGTATGTTTGGGTGTGAGTTTGACCGAACTAGGACGGCACTCCCTTCGGCTTTGCGCGCAAAGGAAATCAGAACACTGTATCCGTGGTAACCACATCAGAGCCTGTCACGCACAGAGGCCGACTCCCCCGAGTGTGTGAACTTTCTCTCTGCTCCCGATGTCCTTGTTACACACACACATGAAACCATATTTACCCTCACCGATAACAGCTGTGTGCGGTCTCACACTCTTACACACCCGCGTGGAGCAGCACCGCATGTGTGTTAGCGAGGTGCTGAAGCCCCTCCCCCTCTGTGACAGAACACGCCCCTCACTCCTCTTTTGTGCTGGACGCAGCGGCAGCAGCTGTCTCTTTCTCTCTTTCTCCGCAGCCATGGGCTCTACAGGTCAGTTACTCTGTGTGTGTGTGTGTGTGTGTGTTAGCGCTAGCCAGCTGGAAAAGGGCCGAGTGTTGTTGAACCCTGGGGGGGTCCAGGGGGAGCTGTGTGTACTGGGTCAGTACTGGTACCGGGATCAGTACTGTACGTGTGTGTGAGAGAGATGTTGTATACAGCCATGATGTCGTGTGTTTACATGTCTATGGGTTTAGTGTGTGTGTGTGTTAAATAATTGCTGATGTTATATATCCTCAGCTTCACTTCAGGAGGAAGAATCAAATGAAAACGGTCGATATTTCTGTCCCGTTCTTACCGGGGCTAAATTTAGACTAGACCAACAGAGAGAGGCACACAAGGGACCCGACACACTCTCTCTCACACACACACACACACAAGGAGCTGGAGTGTGACAGTCTCCCTGGGGTTAGGCTGAAGGTGGCGCTGTGCTTCGCTGGTGTGATGGGGGGTAGAACCCTCATCCCTGACTGGACAGCGGACAGGTCAGAGAGCAGTCTGGTGAGATCAGCTGGGTCCTGGTGTCTGTGCTACAGTAGACATGCGATGCTGCACGGCATGCTGGGACGTTAGAGCTGAGATACGGACTGGACGTTCCTCCGGCCAGGTGGGGATGAGGGGACGACGTGCGCTGCACGGCATGCTGGGACATTCCTCCGGCCGGGTGGGGATGAGGGTGTTCAGTAGACGGTGACAGAAACACCCTGGACGAGTCGCGTGAGACCTGGTGCGTGTCCCTGTCCTGACCCCTGTGTGTCCTGCAGTGCTGGATCTGCTGTACTGGCGCGAATGTCGCCGCTCCGGACTGGTGTTCGGGGGTCTTCAGCTTCTGCTGCTCTGTCTGACTCAGTTCAGCGTGGTCAGCGTCTGCGCCTACATCGCCCTGGCGACCCTGTCTACCACCATCAGCTTCCGCATCTACAAATCCATCCTGCAGGCCGTCCAGAAGTCAGATGAAGGACACCCCTTCAAGTGAGTTCCTCAGTCGTTCCTCTCTGATCGTTAAAGGTCCAGGTCTGCTGCTCAGCTTCAGTCCTAATCATGGATGGTAGTGGCCTAGCGGGTAACACACTCGCCTATGAACCAGAAGACCCAGGTTCAAATCCCACTTACTACCATCGTGTCCCTGAGCAGGACACTTAACCCTGAGTGTCTCCAGGGAGGGACTGTCCCTGTCACTACTGATTGTAAGTCGGTCTGGATAAGGGCGTCTGGTAAATGCAGTAAATGTAATCATGCTGCAGGTGGGCGTTGTAGTAGCCTATTGGGTACCACGCTCGCCTATGAACCAGAAGACCACAATCGGCACGGTAACGCCATTAGGAGCAGTGTGAGGAAGCAAACTCGTAACTGAAGGTTGTGGGTTCAAATCCTTAAACACACCGATGGGTTAAATGCAGAGGTGTCGCCTCACTTCCACAACGCTGCGCTGCAGGTCCTATCTGGAGGTGGACGTGGCGCTGACCCCGGCCCAGATGTCGGCAGGCGTGGAGAAGATCCAGCTCTATGCCACCTGTCTGCTGAAGGAGCTGCGTCGCCTCTTCCTGGTTCAGGACCTGGTCGACTCGGTCAAGGTCAGGTGCATCTTCCCCCCACCTTCCGGCAGGAGCAGGGCCCGCTGGTGCTGACCGCCGCCGCTGTGTGTGTGTGTTTAGTTTGCAGTGCTTATGTGGCTGCCGACGTACGTCGGCGCGCTGTTTAACGGCCTGACGCTGCTGATCCTCGGTAAGAAACTGACTGGAATTATGGGATGTGTGAGAATGTGCTGGCGGTGCCTCTGACCTGCTGCTCTCTGTCCCCAGCGCTGGTGGCCGTGTTCACGTGTCCGATGGTCTACGAGAAATATCAGGTAGGAAGGAAACAGCAGCCGCACGGAGCCAACTGTCACTATTAATGGACACAAATATTGAGTCTAATGCACTACCCATAATCAATAACATTCCTAATGGGGGGGGGCGGTGGTGGCCTAGCGGTTAATCAGAAGCACCGTCCCCACACACTGCTCCCCGGGCGCCTGTCATGGCCGCCCACTGGTCACCAAGGGTGATGGTTAAATGCAGAGGACACGCTTCGTTGTGTCAACGTGTGCTGAGCATCACACTTCACTTCACTTTAATGAACACGTGAAATGATTCGCTGCTGACCACTACCTTCTCTCTCAGACTCAGATCGACCAGTATCTGGGCGTGGTCCGGACCCACGTCAGCCTGGTGGTGGGAAAGTGAGTCTCGGTGTCTTTACAATAAAGGAAACTAATCCGACGTGCGGTAACAGAGACACTGACCTCCACCTCTCGCCTACAGGATCAAAGAGAAGGTCCCTGGGGCCAAGAGGAAGGAGGAGTAGAGTGGCATCGCCTGACCACAGCCCCACACACACACACACACACACACGTCAACGCATGAAGTCACAAACACGTCTTTAATAAACACGTCTTAAACGGTCACTGCACCTGTGTGTGTACACGAGAAAAAATAAAGAGAGACGTGCCTCCATCTGTCTCAAGGTCACTGGTCCAGTCTAAAATACGAGTCCAGAACCTGCAGTGACGAACCGTGTCTGAACATAAGCAGAATAAATTAAAAGGTAGCGACCTGGAAAAGAGTAACGAAGGAACAACAACAACAGCAACAAAAAATGTGCGACCAATCACGATCAGCAGCTTCTCCTGAAGCCACGCCCCTTTACAGAACTCCTGCCAGGGGTTCAGGGCATTCTGCAGTGCGGGCCCTACTCTCCTGGGGCTGCGGCGTCACACTCCGGTTCTCCCAGGTCCAACAGGACCACAGGGTGGAGCTGGAACAGCTGACCTTCACGCCTCTTCACTCCGGCTTTTTCCAAGGCCTCCATTTTATGGGCGGGGTTCACCTGACAACACAGACAGGGACGATGTTATCATCGCGGTGATGAAGCTGTGGAGAACGTCTCATCAGGCAGCGGATGGTCTCAGCTGAAGAACATTTATAAAGAACATCTGAGTGTGGACTTTATTCAGTCAAGAAGACAGCCAATAGGATATGGGGTTGCATTTCCATTCCATTTACATTAAAATGGGCAGTGGTGTCCTAGTGGTTAAGAAAGTGGCTTGCCGGTTCAAATCCCGACTGAGGTGGCACACTGCTCCCCGGGCGCCTGTCATGCTCACCAAGGGTTAAAAGCAGAGGACACATTTTGTTCTGTGCTGTGTGACAATGACAATCACTTCACATCAGTTCAATTTCCAACAAGTGACCCTGATGGCCTGAATGACCTCCTCTAATGTCACCTTCCTGTGGTCTGTGAGGTGTATGCGATGCTGACCTGGTTCCACGCCTTCAGGTTCCTATAATAAACGGGAACCCGATCTTCTCTGGGAGTCCTGCAGAAAACCCTGAACATCAGAAAGAGGAGCTTTAACATCAGAACACCCAGGTGTTGGTGTGTGTGTGTGTGTGTGTGTGTGAGTGAGTGTGAGATTCACACCTGAGTAGTCTGTTTCTGGAGTCCTGCTGTAGAGAACTTATGTGGTCTGGACCCAGGTGCAGCAGGCTGCCGGGTCCCTCACACACCAGCCTGTTCACCGCCGCACGCAGCCCGTTAATCTGCAGAGACAAGACGCACACACGCGCGCACACACAACCTTTAGAAGACCTAATTGCCCAATTGTCTGAATCAAGCTGCTGACTCCACCCACCTCTGTGATGTCATCCACATCAAAGTTGACATCAAATGTCAACTCAATGTCCTTATCCAGCTTGGTGTCACTGGAGCAGGGGCCGAGGCCACAGACAGCACCGGTGAAACACGAGCGCCTTTCATCAGTACTACACACACACACACACACACACAAACACACACACACACACACACACACACAGACAGCCACAAGACCAGGATGTCAGATTTATTTATATTTAGAGTGTTTACCAGACACCCTTATCCAGAGCGCCTTACAATCAGTAGAGACAGGGACAGTTCCCCCCGGAGACACTCAGGGTTAAGTGTCTTGCTACTACCACCAAAATTTTATGCTTAAAGGAAGAAGCTCCTTTCACCGGCACTGGTCAGTACTATGTGGTTGTGGTTGTGGTGTGTGTGTGTGTGTGTGTGTGCTTACACACCGCAGCTCCATAAGTGGAGTGAACAGCATGGTGACCAGAGCTGGGAGTCCACGAATAAAAGGCAGATGACTCGTTTCTTTTAAATGAATACAGGAGCCTGTGAGGAACACACAAACGTCGTACATTTGTCAGATAAAAAAAAACACACACACACACACACACACACACACACACACACACACACACACATACCTGATGCACCGACCCTGACTGATCCGGTTGCCAACATCCTGAAGTGTGTGTCCTGTGGGTTCTCATTCACAGCTACAGCATTTATACTGTCTTTTTCCAGCATAACACTCCTGTCAAGACACACACACACACAAAGCAGGTTACACAACACAACCAAGAACACAGAGCGCACACACACACACACACACCTGAGGTGAGTAGCACGGCTCATGCTGTGGAACCTGACTTTATTGGGGCTGTATGGGCCATTAACTTGAACCTGTGCAAGACAAGAGACACACACACACACACACACACACACACACACAGTCTTAGCAGTGACCTCAGAGATAGATAGATAGTAGATGTGGATTCATCAAACATCTCTGTGAGGTTGTAGATTCATAAACGTGAAAATCAGTGTAACGTCTTCAGACCTGTGATGTGAGAAGTTCTTCGTTAGACTTTCAGCAGCAGCCTGTTCAATGTTCGATGGTTAGGAGACCACTGCAGTAGGTCAACCTGGAGATAAAGGCCCCCTTGTGTCTGTGTGTGTGTGTGTGTACCTTGCTCTTGGCCATGTTGTTCCGGTGTGTGAAGGTCTCCAGCAGCTGATCTATCAGCTCTTTGTCCTCCTGCTGTTTTTTGTAACAGGAGTCACTGATGCTGCTGGGAATGAAGGAACCATCAACCAGATCCTGATACACGGAAACCAGCATCTCATGATTTTGCTGCAGACACACACACAGGGAGGGGAGGAGAGGATTATTATTATTATTAATTATTAATGTTTATCGTCAGTCGTACTAATTTATCTTCTCCAGACACACTACATGACTGGTCATGCTGACCTTTGACTGAAAGCTCTCTGGCGCCCGCAGGGCGTAGCCCTCCTCCACCATGATGTCTGTGACGCTGGTCTCCGTGGTGACAAGCAGGTCGACGCGCATGATGCCGTGCTGGATGGAGAAGAGCGAGACCGCCAGCGTGCGCCCACAGACCAGTGACAGGAAGCGGTCCCGGGCCTGGCTGCTCCACTGTCCTCCAGTGACGAGCGACTCCGCTGACGGGGACATTCCAGCGATGCAGAACTCCTGAGCCTGACACACACACACACACACCAGATGAAACCAGGTCCGCTCTCCTAACACAGAATGTCTAGTTAACGATGGCTCTCCACTCAGCAGATGTGCTGGTCCATCATGGACTGTCAAATTAAAGCTTAGATACCTACAGAAATGTTCAGAAAGTCATAGAGTGGAGGATCTCACCTGGAAGGGCGGAGTCAGCATGTCGGCAGGGAGTTCCCTCAGGCTGGAGCAGGACACATGCGCGCTGTTCCCAAAGTCCAGGAAGAAGACCTGCAGGTGATGGAGTTCAAGCTTCCTACAGGAAGAGGACGTGTGTGTGTGTGTGTGTGTGTGTGTGTGTGTGTGTGTGTGTGTGTGTGTGCGCACGCATGTGTACCTCTGCTACAGTGCCTGTGACGTGCAGGATCTTGGCCCTGTAGTACTGGGTGGGCTGGCCAGCCTCGCTGAAGGGGGCCAGGCAGTACAGGTTGGGATAGAGGGAAAGTGGGAGGGGCTTGAGTTTCCCTGAGTTGATGCCAGTGGTCAGTTCCCGCTGCTTCTCAAGACTCCCCTCGTCCGCCTGGAAGCCCCAGAAGTGTCCGACCTCAATGACCTGCAGAGATTCAACTCTCCACATAAGTAACAAGCTCCACCCCCTTGACATACATCATCTGAACTCATCCCCTGTTAGTTCAGCAGCTGCTTAGTTGTCAACCATCTTGTGTGTGTGTGTGAATGTAGGGTGGTAGTAGCCTAGTGGGTAACACACTCGCCTATGAACCAGAAGACCCGGGTTCGAATCCCACTTACTACCATTGTGTCCCTGAGCAAGACACTTAACCCTAAGTTGCTCCATGGAGACTGTCCCTGTAACTACTGATTGTAAGTCGCTCTGGATAAGGGCGTCTGATAAATGCTGTAAATGTAAATGTAAATGAGTGTGTTGACCACCTCGGTGATGTTGACTATGAAGATACGGGAGGAGGGCAGGAGTTTGGGGTCAACGACGCTGCTCAGGACTCCAACGGGTTCAACGGAATGAGTCTGGAAATCCACGTTCACTCTGCAGAGACAATGTCTTCACAGTCACACACCCGACCCAGGGGGCGCTGCTCACAGCGGTGTGTGAGTGTGTACCGTGCGTAGCGGAGGTGAGAGACGCTCCGGCCTCCAGCCTTTGCCTGGACCTCGTCACTGGAGTGTGTGAGGAGGTACATACTGGGCCGCTGCCATGACAACAGCAGCGCCAGAGAAACTTCCGGAAGAACGCCAACCACTCGTGGTGAGGAGCGGTAGAACTCCACATACGCCCTACACACACACACACACACAAACACACAGTTCATTCAAGTAGACTGGAACAGACCTCTGCAGGCAGGGATTCAGGGGCAGTGGTGGCCTAGCGGGATAGGAAGCGACTCATGACCGAAGGGTTGCGAGTTCAAACCCGAACAGTCTGAGGTCGCCTTGGTCAAGATACCGTCCCCACACACTGCTCACTTATGGTTAATTACAGAGGACACAGCGCATCACAATGACAAAAAACAATCGCTTTCACTTCACTTCCAGTGGGCGGGGCTTACTGACCTGGAGCCGTCGAATGATATGGCCTTGACCTGCCCACACTGACGGAACAGGGACTGTAGCTGCTTGTAGTACAGGAAGGCGAAGGAAGGCAGGTTACGCACCTGAGGAAGGTAAGCGCATAATGAAGTTTCACGAACTTAAGAATGAATCCACAACGAAGCAAGTAAACTGCAAATATGACTATGCTGTGAGGTCACATGAGCTTCTGTTCAGAGGTTAGAGGTCAAAGTACCATGACAGTGGTGCAAGGGTTGTGGCCATAAAGCTCTTTGAAGGCCAATTCCTCATCAATCTCACTTTGGAGGAAGTAGTTTGGGTAAAACGCCCCAGCGATCACCACCTGAGGAACACAAGAGAGTCACCAAGTGTCAGTTTCTGTCCCCACCCAGTACTTCACGCACTATACTGAACCCTACAACAGGGGGCAGAATGACATGCTCCTGTCTGGGCAGGGCTGTTTGATAAAATATTCATTCATTAATTATTTTGATATTTATCCCCATTTCACCTGTAGGATGAACATCTGGGTGTTCTGGTCTGGAGGCGATTCACTGTTGTTGATGTGCATGTTGAACTGAGCCACTCTCTTCTTCAGGTCCTCAAACAGTTCAGCCACCTTCACACACACACACACACACACACACAGATGAACAGGTGGAACCTGTAGAAACATAGATCATAAACTGAAATCTGGAACTCACCTCCCTGATCCTCTTGATTTGGATGCAGTTCTCTTTTCCCCACTCCAGCTCTTCCTGAGACATAGCAAAGTCCCACTGATCAGACCACCATGGATCTCTGTGTGTGTGTGTACATGTCTTTATAATTGAACAGTAGACCTTCAAATATTCTTTCCTTCCTCAAATTTCAGATGAATCTATTATTACAAATACATATATTAATCCATGTATTCCACCGTATCTTGCCCTAGTATGTATCTAAACATGCGGTGTGTGTGGCATACAAGCATGTGTGTATATTGAAATGTTGAAATGTTCTACTCACTCTGGGATGCCTCAGCTCCCCCTTGGACCTGGCCGTGTACCATGCCTTCAAGCCATGAAAACATAGAGGGAAATAATTATATATATATATAATTATATAAACCAAGCCACTGGTCATCCATAGCCCCACCCCTTTTCCTGCAAGCAGGCTGTACCTTAAATGCATTGAGAAACGCGATGTGGTCGCTGGGGTACCCATTGGCAAACATCAGTTTGCTCCTGTGTGACAGTTGGACATACAGCACCTGTTACACTCTGGCCCCACCCAGAAATCAGCAGGCTCAACCGATCACCAGCTAGAACCTACCGATAACCTGCCACATGCTGTAGGGACGAAATCGCAAAGAAACTCTTCAGGGAGAGAGATGCCGCTGAAAGAGAAAGACACAGAAACATCGCAACAGCGGAACAGCTGGACAAAGGAGCAGGCGTCCCTGCTCCAATAAAGTGGCCTTTTTGTGTAGGTGGTTGAGAGGGTTCATACAAGTTCAATGGAGCAAAAAGAGCCTCGGATGCCAAATACGGGACAAACGAGTGCGAGTTCGAAACAACCCCATTTACTCACTCTGACCCACCGTACAAAATCTGGTGGGTTTCGGTTGAACCGTGTGCAAGCAGGACAAAGGACAATTACCAGAGTCCCATGCATCCGCGAGCAGGTTTAAAATGATACCAATGCTAAAATTAGCATTCAGTGCATTTCTATGGGCATTTGATCCAGTCTGAGCATTAATAGTCTGAGCATTAACTGACACATCCAATATGCCAAATCGTGCAGCTCAGTAAGGCCTTCAGCCTCGCATCGACTTCCGGGTCGCTAGCTTTGGCCCACAGGGGGCCAAAAACCTATTCCGAGCTCAATAGTAAATGGTCGGTCACACTGACAGGTCCAAATCAAGTAAATAAAACCAGCAATTCTCTACAGCACTTCAACAGCAGGTAAAATTGGGTAAAAAACTGGGTACCGATGATCAGACACTCTTCCAGACAGCCGAACACGTGACCCAGGACAACCATCTTCCCCAGAAGCAGGTCAACAGGCAGGTGAGACAGAACCCGACCCAGAAAGGTCAGGTCCCCGTCAAGTGAGTTGTGAGAGGAGGTGTGCACTGAGAGCGCTCCAATCTACATACACACACAGCAAAACGTATAATTTAGTGTTTCTGTATCAACATAATCATCATCATCATCATCATCATCATGGCTGTATCCAGCATAGAATTGTGAATGCAGGGACAGCAGACACTCATCACCTCCTTCAGCTGCAGGATGGTTCTCTCAATGTCACTCAGTTTAGGAGGGGACAGGGACGTGGACAGGACAGAGCGGGGTTCACCCATCTGCAACAGCTTCACCTTCAGCATGATCCTGTCTAATGGAGAACGCTACACACACACACACACACACAATCAACAATGATGATGTACCTCTAGGCTGCTAGAGGTTTGTGTGTGTGTGTGTGTGTGTGTGTGTGTGAGAACTGTCCCTACACTCACCAGCATCTCAGGAAGCACAAAGTCTGGAATCTCCTTCTCCCAGAACTCCTTAGTGACCAGGCGGTAACAGTAACCCTTGGAGACGCGACCAGCTCGACCTGAGGGACAGAGCAGAGCACGATGCGGGAAGTCATACACGGCCACGCCCGAGACTTCTCAAGGCCGATTAGCACCACCTTCTCACCTCGCCGCTGGTTACAGTTGGTTTTGGACGCCCAGGTGAGCTGAAGGGACTGGTAGTTTGTCTCTTTGTCACAAACCACGTGACGTGCCAGGCAGAAGTCAATCACTATTAAACACACACATCTTCATCTCCTCCTGTACAATCATCATCACACGACATTGTTTCTGAGCCGTGCGGTGCAGAAACTCACCGTACTTCACGTCAGGGACTGTCACCGAGCTCTCCGCAATGTTGGTGGACAGGATGATCTGAGGAATCAAGACACACACAGAGGCGGAAAACTGAAGTATTGCACATTGTGCTGTTATTATTATAATATAATGTCAAATTATTATTACTACTGTTATTGTCATTTTGTGCACTATATATACTAACCATACCCATACACTGATATACCATCACGTCGCTGCTACCTGTCCATCTGGTTTGTCTCGACCTGCAGTGTATTGTGGGTCGGACCTTTGTCATGTTTTTGTGTCTTTTTGCACACTGCGAGTCCCCAAAGTGTCGCATCTCATCTCTCTGTGTACTTGTATATGGTGAGATGACGATAAAGTTCACTTTGACATGAACATGTGAGACTGGCTCACTCACCTTCCTGTATCCAGACACCGGCACCAGAAACACACCCGTCTGCTCCTCCAGGGTCACGGTGGAGTGAAGGGGGTATACCTGCAGTCTAACACACACACACACACACACATACACACACACACACACAGAGCTGAAGCATACAGCGGTTTCACCTACACACTCACACAGGAACAGACAGAGCAGTAACACACCTCTTGCGTACGAGTTTGGCAAGCGCCTCCTGCATGAACTGGATCTCGGCGAGGCCCGGCAGGAAGACCAGAACACTGCCCCTCTGAGGCAGAGACACGCTAGCATCCTTCTCTACATTACTGCGCGCACACACACACACACACAAGGAGATGTTACAGATTACAGTCAGATGAGTGGACGGCTTGGCTGGATCGGTGCACATGACCTCTGACCTGTGATCTTTGGCCTCCATTTCATCAAAGTTCTGAATGAGACTCACAGCCACATTGTACATTTCAACACTGATTGAGGGGTTATCAAGCTGGTTGGGCTCCACCTGACACACACACACACACACACACACTCCATAACCAGGGTTATGGTACAAGGTCAGATGTTAAAGTTCAAAGGTGATGTTCTCTCTCACCCTGAAGGGAACGATGGTGCGTATGTCATCCAGGTAAAACTCCTCGATGGTGTACGGCACACCCTCCACCTCGAAAACGAAGGCGGGGTTGATCTGGCCCCGCACAGGCGTCCCGAAATAATCCGCAAACTCTTTACAGTTGATGGTGGCCGACATGAGGATGACCTGCAGGTCAGCCGAAGGAGAAAGATTGGCGTGGGGGTGGGACCAATGAGCAGCAGCCTGCAAGCTCAGTGAAGCCACGCCCATATTGAGATGCACAGACAGGCTGTGTGTGAAGTGTGTGTGTGTGTGTGTGTGTGTGCAGGTATTCGTAGTCGGGTCACACACCTTGACGTAGCGCGAGTTGGACTGCAGCAGCTTCCTTACAACCAGGAGGAGGAAGTCCAGCTCCTCAGTTCGCTCATGGACCTACGGAAAGGACGTCATCATCATCACCACCATCACCACCACCACACCCAGCACCATGAATAAGACTAAATTCTCCTGCTCTTTTTACTCATTTTATACCTGATTTTAAATCAGCAGATTAAATTAAATAGCCTTTCTATGGTCCTGCAGTAGCTAGAAATGGCGATAGCTGTAAAGAGTGTTTTGGTCGTTCTGCTTCACCATTCAGAGAACAGCAGCTCAGACGGTCGGATCTGGAATTTGTCCCCTTATGACGTCATAAAGGGAAAGGTTACCTCCCGTTTCTCATGCTTTTTCCACCCAGAGAATCTCCCAACGTGCAAAGCATTGCAGTTGCTCAGTAAAAATGAGCACAAATGTATTTTTTTGTACTTCCGTCACGCGAGACTGAAGAACTAGTGGGGTCATTTTATTTTATTTTTCAGGAAAAAACACCGACACGACTTCACGTCTGGGCCAAACATTGTGGTTGGTGAATGGTGTTGAATGGTGTTCATTTCCGCGAATGCACCATCAACTTCTATAGGCCCGCTCTCCCCCTGCCCCACCTCTCTCCTCCTCATTAGCATTTAAAGCTACAGTCACTGAAACGTGAAAGTGAAGTGAGTGTGTCCTCTGCATTTAACCATAATTTAACCAGGGAGCAGTGTGTGGGGGGGCACCTTGGCAGTTTGGGATTGGAACTGTCAACCTTTGGATTACGAGTCTGTTTCCTTACCCGCTAGGCCACCACTGCCCCTTCAGACGGGGACAGAGATGGCAGCAATGCAGCGATGGCGATTTAGGTGATTTTTCGGAGTTGTGTGTGTGTGTGTGTGTGTGTGTGTGAGAGAGAGAGAGAGACACTGGTACCTCATCTATGAAGATATGGGAGAACTCGGTTAGGCTCTTGGCAGTAACCAGCTTCTGCAGCAGGACTCCGGTGGTCATGTAGATCAGTCTGGTGTGTTCCGTTGCCTTTTTCTCCAGACCCACCTACACACACACACACACACAAACACACACACACACACATAGCAATTCTTCACCTCTAGCTCAATCTTAAAAGTAATTCACTTCATAAACTTTTCTTTGTTGGTTGAGGCATTTTTACTTTCAACATTTTGACACACACACCTGATAGCCAACCAGACTACCCAGGACGCACTTGCGCTCTCGGGCAACCCATCGCGCGATGCTAGCAGCACCAATCTTGCGTGGCTGCGTCACCACCAGGTTGCAGGGGACGTTCTTCTCGCTGTAGAAGTCGAGGACGAACTGGGGCAGCTGGGTGGTTTTCCCGCTGCCCGTCGCCCCACGGATGATCACCACTGCGTTGCTCTCGATCAGAGAAATGAGCTGCACAGAGACGCAGGGAACTAGAGCTTCAGAACCTCACACACATACACACAGGCCACTCAAACAACGTTTCACACGAAACAGCAAATCCCGGAGGGACAGATAAGAGTTTTGCTTCGAACCGGCAACCTTCTGATTATGTAGAAGGACATGCTGGTGGAAAATCTACAAGGTTGTTCTGAGACAGATGAAGTGATAGCTGATGGTAGACACACCACTCAAGGACTTTAGAAAGAAATGAGAGAAGTTGCTGGTCTGTAGTTGCTGATGTCTGCAGGGTCAGCGATGGGTTTGGAAGAACGCTGCCTGTTTTAAAGACAGCTGGTACAGGACCAGATGTAATTGAACCATTTATGACATGAGAAATGAAGGGGATAAGGTCAGGAGAGGTTGTTTGGGAGTATTGTGGAGGGGATTGGTTCCAGTGGACAAGTGGTTGGATTACCTGTAGATATGATCTGGATGGTTTCATCTAATGTGAGTTTTGAAAATTGTTCAAGGGCTGTCGGCAAGCTTTCAGAGGGTAGGGTGGTTATGGAAGATGGAGCAGGGGGAGTTGGAGGGTTCAATAGAGATGAGAATATGTTGTGGAGTTTTTGATGGTTGTGGGTAGAGGTTTGCAGTTTTGCTTTGTAGAAAGTAGATTTAGCGGAGGTGAGGTTAGATAATGCAGCGGGTCAAGCTGGGATTTCTGATATTTCCTCTCTGCTGTTCTTAGTTCCCTTCAACTGCTGCGCAACATGTCAGATAGCCAGGGAGCAGGGGGAGAAGTCCTTTTGCGTTTGGAAGATAAAGGACAAAGATGATCCATAGAAAGGGAAAGTGAGGAGAGGAGAGAGTTAGTTGCTGTTTCTAGCGGTAAGGGGATTGAAAGGTGTGAAAAAGTGCAGGAAGAGATGAAAAGAGACAGATGAACAGAGACGAGTGAAGGTGAATGTGAAATATGAAAGTGAAGTGATTTGATTGTCATTGTGATACACAGCACAGCACACGGTGACACAACGAAATGTGTCCTCTGCATTTAACCCATCACCCTTGGTGAGCAGTGTGTGGGGACGGTGCTTTACTCAGTGGCACCTCAGGCAAACCAGCATTCGAACCGGCAACCTTCTGATTACGGGGCCACTTCCTTAACCACTAGGCCACCACTGGCCCCAATTACATTACATCTCACTCTGTCACAATTTGAGGTTTCCACTCATACAGTCTATGCTTTTGTTCAGCCCCTGGTGGTTGGCTGACTATTGGTTGAGAAAGTGCTTGATTTGATATGCAGCAGACCCTGCTATTCAAATTGTAATATCGCCGACGATCATCGTAATTTAATAGTGATAACCAAAATCGTGATCAAAATTCGATTAATTGTGCATCCCAAGGACACAGTCACCATGAACAGTGCAGGACAACATGTGTTTCCTCCAGGCGCGCTGATAAAAGAGCCAATAAACAGGTCAACGGGAGACAGCTGGCTAAGCCCAGTGGCATCTGGGCATCACAGTGATCTAGTGTATAACACACGTGCCTATAAACCAGCAGACCAAAAAGAAAGAAAGAAAAAAAAAAAACTTACTACCCCCCCACTGAACAAGACTGAAGATGAAGAACATCTGAGCATCTAAACACAGACAGAAGAAAGGGTTTCAGCATGTTTTTACCTCTTCTCGGTTCTTTGTGATTGGTAGGGACGGGTACTCATAGGTTGCCAAAGGTGGTGGAGGCAAGCCACTACCTGGAAAAGTACAATGTAAACCAGTTCATAGTCACATGCCTCACATCACCACAGCAGCAATGTGTGTGTGTGTGTGTGTGACCTACTGTTTTGCTTCCTGTTGTGGGGTCCACCACCACTGCTCTCTGACTCTGAGCTATGACTGGGCCGGACAGGACTGGAAACCAGTAAAAAATGAACAATACACTAAAACTCAATCATACGTCTGACATGTACCGTGGCTTTTAGAAATGTACCACAACCAAACCGGTCAATAAATATTGATACTGAGAGGCGAACCTGACATGCGCATTAAACAGCGGCCTTTACGCGTTAAAACACCACAACCTGGCAACTTCCTTAAACATCGGCCTTTACGCGTTAAAACACCACAACATGGCAACTTCCTTAAACATCGGCCTTTACGCGTTAAAACGGCAAAACTTTCAGCAGAAAGTTCAGTTTTTTTTTCCCCAAGATTACTTTTCGCAGACCATGGAGTTCGGTTGTATAAATCGAGGTTAAAAAAAAGAAATTAGTCAATAAAAAGGAATTTGTTAAATGTATTTTAAGGTTAATTTTGTTGTGAGCATGTGCACGGCTTTAGAACCGGGTGTTTTAAAACTCTCCTTTATTGACGTGAATTTCCCTCTGGAATGAATCGGTGATCTATCTTTAATAAATGATGTATATATTATATATAACATATTATATATGACATAAATTATGTATATATTGTATATAATTTATAGACTTAATTGCCCGAGCCGCCCGCCACTCGGTACCCACCCGGGCTGAGCGCCGGGCCCCTCGGCGTCCCTGTGGACCTCGTGGGTGATGCGGATGTTGGCGAACCGGGTTCCCACGGTGAACCAGTCCGCGATCTGCTCCGCCGTTATTGCCGACTGCATTTTGCCGGGATTCGAATGACTAAAAAGGGCAGGAGACGTTCGGCCTCCGCGTAATTGTGTGAATGACGTGCGACCCACGTGGTGGGATGAGGAATAGAGGGAGATTTTTTTTTTTTTTTAATATATATTTTTTAATTGAAGTTTTAGAATACAAAAATGAATAAAGCAATAAACATTTAAGTCAACCAAAAGAAAAAAAAATAAGCCAGGGGAACAGGGAAATATCACACTGTGTGCCGCCATGGTTCCTACACCATCACTGCTCTTCTGCAGGCAATGGAACAGGCCTGCTGAGGCCCGGAGGCGAGGTCAATCCCTGGATGTAGACGAGATCCTGTCGCCAGACCCCTGCAAGTCAGGGCTGAAGACGCATCTTTTTAGTCCAGAACTCTATAACAGTTAAAACGCACAGGTACTACGACGCTCGTCTCACCTAAATAGTCCACTCGTAACCACTCGAGTCTCATCTGTCTCTCTCTGAGTTGCTCTATACCCTGGTCCCTGGCAATGAACTTCAGCATGTACCAGACGGTCACCACAGCCACCTACACCGTAACGGCTAGAGCTTCAGGGATCTTCTAATGGACCAGTAGCATTATAATGGACGTGCAGTGTAAACCACGACACTGGACTAAACGCCTCCAAACATGGACAGCTTTCAAGTTACCATCGTGAAGAGATCAATTCCGGTTCACTAGGACCCCAACTATGAATACAATCTTTTTATTCACTCTGTTGTAGATTCTGTACACAAGTTCGACAATAAGAAGTTTACAAGTTAATCTAAATATTCTCTAAAGAGGAAGGTCTTGAGCTGCCGTTTGAAGGTGCTCAGTGACTGAGCTGTTCTGACCTCGAGGGGAAGTTCATTCCACCACCGAGGGGCCAAGACGGAGAAGAGTCTAGATGAGCGTCTTCCTTTTACCTTCAGAGATGGAGGGTCCAGGCGAGCAGTACTGGAGGCTCGGAGTATACGAGGTGCAGTGTGAGGTGTAATAAGGGCTGTGAGGTAGGATGGTGCTACTCCATGTTTGGCTTTGTAGGCCAGCATCAGTATTTTGAACCTGATGCGTGCAGCTACTGGGAGCCAGTGGAGGGGACGTAGCAGAGGGGCGGTGTGGGAGAATTTGGGAAGGTTCAAACCCAGCTTACTACCATCGTGTCCCTGAGCAAGACACTTAACCCTGAGTGTCTCCACGGGGGGACTGTCCCTGTAACTACTGATTGTAAGTCGCTCTGGATAAGGGCATCTGATAAATGCTGTAAATGTAAATGTATTGCATGGTCACTTTTACCTGAAAGACCATCCCTCTCTGACACAAGCCTTTCCAAGATTGCTCTAGTGGAGTTTTTCCTTGTGTGCAGAAAGGGTCAAAGTGTCAACTGTAGGGCGTGTCAAAGTGTATGTAGCTTTGGGCTATATAAGGAATAATTGTTGTTGTTGTTGCGCTGTAAATTAATGAAAAGTATTATTGAATAACTAATTAAAAAATGAATGAATAAATGAAAAGTAAAACCCGGATGGCTTTTATCATCTCGGAGACCCAGTCGCAGGTAAGCGGGGAGGGCCGATCCGCCGCTGCCGGTGTCCTGTCGTGCTCCTCCTGTCCCGTAGGCGGCGCCGTGGAGTCTACGCGCTCCGCGCCTGCGCAGAAGAGGCGGACGCTGCCCGCCAATTTCGAAGCGCTCGGTGTTTACGACCGAGATGAAAACCGCCCCGTAAACCATGGGCGACAGGACCAAGGGTAAATATGCGTTATTCGAGTAAATATTCCGGAACGCTCCGTTCCTTTTAATCGTTCTCGTTTTCGTCCCCACGACAGGAAGCGGCGACACGACTTCGCCCCTTCACGCCAGCAGGTAAATAACCTTTTAACGCCACGTTCTCCCACGCAGTGAACGTCACCCGGCTGCTCTCACAGAAACGGGCTTTGCTTACGTCGGCCTGGCAGCAGCTGGAGGACGGATGATGGGGCGCATGTAATGGGACAATCAAAGCAGAATTTTTATAAAACGGCAAGTTTGGAGCAACCGGAGCTGCGTCAGGCTGCGAATAAACTCCTGCAATTAATTAAAGGTTCCCTGACATGAACGTTTTTGACGTTGTCAGATTATTTGACATGAATCAGAGTTTCTCTAGCCTGTCTGTGGTCCTGCAGTGGCTAGAAATGGCGATAGGTGTAAAGAGTGTTTTGGTCATTCTGCTGCACTGTTCAGAGACGGCTGGATCTGGAATGTCCCCTTGTGACGTCATATGAGGAAAGGTAACCTCTTATTTCCCAATCCCTCCCATAAAATATTATCTCCACCAACCGCCATGGCTTCCAGACGTGCAAAGCATTGCAGTTGCTCGTTGATTGGATGAAAAAACAAAATTTATTTATTTTAGTTCCGTCACACCAGACTCTGAAGAACCAGTGGGTTAATTTAATTGATTTCTGGAAAAACGCCGACACGACTTCCTGTCTGCGGCAAACATTGTGGTTGGTGAATGGTGTTGATGACATGTCCCCATAACTCCTATAGGCCGCTCTCCTCCTCGTCCCGCCTCTCTCCTCCTCATTAACATTTAAAGCTACAGACACCGAAACGACGCGTCCTGGGAAATCTCACTGTGGGACCGTATCAAAGTGCCTGAAATTCTGCACGAAGGCTGAATTTTGGAAAGAGACTTCAGATACAGAATTAGGGGGGCACTAAGATTTTGTATGAAGTTATTTCAAGGCCGGTCCTTTCTTTTTTTTTTTAAATTCAGCAGCGATGGTGATAACATTAAGGTGTATGTGCGAGTACGACCTCTGACCCAGGGCACTGGGCTGACAACAGATGGAGACCGGAGCCTCTGCCTGACTGTGACTCCTCCCAACACCATCCGGCTCCACTCCAAACCTGAGCCTCGCACTTTCACCTACGATCATGTGGCTGGTATGGACACTTCTCAGGTCAGTGGGCTGCTTTGCCGATTCAATTAAAGGGAATAGAGAGTGAAACTTTCCTGTTGATGTGAGTGACTAATCTTTTATTAAACAGGAGGCGGTGTTCTCATGTGTGGCCAAGAACATTGTGGAGTCCTGTATGAATGGCTACAATGGCACCATATTTGCTTAGTAAGTTGTGATGGCATCACATCAGAATCACATTTATTGACCAAATATGTGAGCAATCTACAATATGAATGCTTAATATGGGTTTATATTCATAAATATTGTTATTTAAAACATGTAATACGTTTATACTGTTTACAAGTATATGTATATAAACACACAAATATACATATATACATGCTAATCTGTAATCTACATCCTGTCTGCAGAAATATATATCACACTGTGACTTAATAATTAAATGTTCTTCATCTTGTATTTCTTATGTCTTCATTTTCGAATTTGAATTTCGAGTTTTCGAGGGTTCAGGGACATAGAAGGGTGTGGATGTCAGCTGAATGTTCACTAAAGTTGATGCATAAATGACCTCCGGCTTTAATTTTTACAGTGGTCAGACAGGGTCAGGGAAGACCTTTACTATGCTTGGTGAGTGCCGATGTTTATGAAACATACTTTTCTGTGATTGATTGCTGGTGGTGTGTGTATGTGTGTATATTGTCCTGAACACATTTCCGTTGCCTTCAGGTCCTTCGGACTTTGATAACTTAACAGACGAGCTGAGGGGACTGATTCCGCGCAGCTTTGAGTATCTGTTCTTTCTAATTGGCAGAGAGGTGGAGAAGGTGTGTTACAGCCTGACCCCTTACTGATCCAATGACAGTGTTTAAAATCCTCTGTTGCTTCTCTCTTCAGTCGGGGAATTTGAAGAGCTTTCTGTGTAAGTGCTCGTTTATCGAGATCTACAACGAGCAGATCTACGACCTGCTGGACAGTGCTTCGGCCAGCCTCTTCCTCAGAGAGAACATAAAGAAGGGAGTGTTTGTTGACGGTGCCGTGGAGAAGTTTGTTACCTCGGCTGCTGAGGCCTACCAGGTAAACCCATCCAGGTTGGATATGTTTAAGGAAGTTATGGTTGCTTTTTTCTGATGTCTGCCATGGGCTCCAGGTGCTGGAGATGGGGTGGAGGAACCGACGCGTGGCCTCAACCTCCATGAACCGGGAGTCCTCCCGCTCACACGCCGTCTTCACTGTCACTCTGGAGTCCAAGGAGATGGATGGGCAGCTGGTCAACATCCGCACGTCCCAGCTCAACCTGGTGGACCTGGCTGGATCAGAGAGACAGAAGGACACCCACGTTGAGGGCTCCAGGCTGAAGGTCTTGTTCTTTTATATTTAATCTACTGTAAAAAGTCCACTGACAATAATTTTCTTTGGCTTTTATATTTGTCTTAGTTTCCCCAGATTCTGTATCTGAAGTCTCTTTCCGAAATTCAGCTTTGGTACAAAATTACAGCCACTTTGATCACTTTGAGATTTCCCAGGACGCGCTGTTTTGGTGTCTATAGCTTTAAATGCTAATGAGGAGGAGAGCGGTGGGGTGGGTTGGAGAGAGGCCTATACACATTTGGCGTAGACAAGAAGTGTGTTTCCAGAAAAAAATACAATGAACCCACTTGTCTCACATGATGGAACTAAAATTTTTTTTATTTGTGCTCATTTTTATATCCAATCACCGAGCTTCGCACGTTTGGAAGTTGGTGGAGATAGAATTTCCTGCCCCTCCCTGAAAAAGCATGAGAAACGGCACGTAACCTGTCCCTTATGGGGCAGCGGTGACCTAGCGGTTAAGGAAGCAGTCCTGTAATCAGAGGGTTGCCTGTTCGAATCCTGATCCACTGAGGTGCCACTGAGCAAAGCACCGTCCCCACACACTGCTCCCCGGGCGCCTGTCATGCCTGCCCACTGCTCACCAAGGGTGATGGTTGAAAGCGGAGGACACATTTCGTTGTGTCACCGTGTGCTGTGCTGTGCTGCAGTGTGACTTATGACGTCATAAGGGGACAAATTGCACATCGGACCGTCTGAGCTGCCGCTCTCGGAAAAGCAGAATGGCCAAAGCACTCTTTACACCTATCGCCATTTCTAGCCACTGCAGGACCATAGACAGTGGCTAGGGGAACTCATAATAATGTTAAATAATCTCACTGTCACATGTTCATTATTGGGGACCTTTAATACTGAATGTACCAGTCTGAACAACCTATTGACCTCTGACCTTTTATACCAACAGGAGGCAAGCAGCATCAACCGCTCGCTGATGTGTCTGGGTCAGGTGATCATGGCCCTGATGGATGTATCCAATGGGAAGAGCAGGCACATCTGCTACCGTGATTCCAAACTAACCTTTCTACTCAAGGTGTGTCAGTTGAGGGTCATGGGGTCAACGGGAAAAGTCATGAGGGGACATGTGTATCTCCTCCTATCTGAATGAGAAATAACAATGAATGTGTTATCTGGTTTGTGTGTGGTAGGATTCTCTCGGTGGAAATGCTAAAACCTGCATCATTGCCAACGTGCATCCTGGCTCCAGGTGCTTTGGGGAAACGTGGTCGACACTTCAGTTTGCCCAGAGAGCCAAACTCATCAAGAACAAGGTACTGGTACAACATTCTGTTTTAACATTTAACATTCATGGCATTCACCAAATGCCCTTATCCAGAGCACCTTACAATCAGTAGATACAGGGACAGTTTCCCTGGAGAAACTCGGGGTCAAGTGTCTTGCTCAGGGACACAATAGTAGTAGGTGGGATTTGAACCTGGGACTTTGTGCTCTTCTTCACCTTGTTGGGCCTGGAGCTGGTTGTCCCAGAAATTTTGATCCAGTTATTAAGTTCAACCTCCACCCATGTCACTGCCAGTAATTTGTGGATTAAAAAAAAAAAAAAATCTATCTAACGATCAAGCACTTTGAGTCTGTGACATGAACTGTGCAGTTTCACCATGATATTTAATCCAACTTTGTAAAAAGTTAGTTTTGTGTGTGTGTGGTGATAGGCCATGATAAACGAGGACACCCAGGGCAACATTCAACAGCTGCAGCTGGAGGTGAAGAAGCTGAAGGAACAGTTGGCCCAGGCACTCATCTCATCCCACAGCCTGGGAGGAGAACTCGGCCCAGGCAGTCCCCGACTACACAGAGGTATGACTGTTTTTTATACATTTACATTTACAACATCTACAGAATCAGTGCTGGGTTTACGTAGTGAACCACGTCAAGGGCTGTTACGTGCGTTGCTTCCGTATTCCAGAACGTTTTCAGCCACGTGTCTCTGTTTTCAAGTCATTTAAATTACAGCTGATGATCTGCACACGAGTAGCACGATGGGTCTGTTTTACTCGGACTCGGGAAGTGTGGCCTGGCAGGAGGAAACACTGTCCTTTATGTTCATCTTTTCAAGGTTGTCATAAGTTTAGTTAAAAGAAAAAAAAAAAAATCTCAAATGTTATCTCCCACTTCAGAGAACGTATGATCATGAAAATTTGAGTAATTGAGAAGTAATGGAAATTCTTTTGTAAAAATGTGTAAGAACCCTGCTAGGTCCCGCACACCCTGTGCTGATAGTGTGTACTAGTGTGCGGATGTAGACTGTTTTTGTTTTGTTCTGCTGGTTTTAAGGTTCTGCTGCTAGCCCAGGAGAGGGCGTGTCCCAACAAGAGCAATTCCTACAGGCGCTGCATCTCTGGAAGAGACGTGAGGAGGAGAATAAGGTGCTGTGCTCTGTTGTTATTTCAGTTCTCAGGATGGGGGTGTGTTGGGAACATGCGCATCCTTCACCAACCAGGTTCCTTCAGGACAAACTTTCTGAAGTGTGGTCTATCAGGAAACTGCCTACTAGTACAAGTATCTAGTATCTGGAGTACTGAGCTCCAGTGTCTCTGTTTCTCCCATGGTGTAGGTCCTGCAGCAGAAGCTATCCCAGCTGGAGGAAGCCTGGGCACAGAAAGAGAAGTTCCTTCAGTCCAACCGCATGATCCTGCGCTTCAGGGAGGACCACATCGCTCGGCTGGAACAGCAGCTGAAGAAGATGAACCCGGCCAAGCTGCAGGACGAGCAGAATGAGCCGCTCCGGCAGGAGATCCAGCTCCTCAGAGAGCAGGTGCCTGTTCATAAGAACTTGCAGTGGTCTCCATTCTTCATGTTGGAGCGTGACTGAAACAGTGTGGAATGGTTCTGATGATGTTTCCCAGTTTTGTGATTGTTCTGTCATTCGCTGTCACCCACATGAATGTTCTTCAGCTGGAGCACCACCCACGTATGATGCGCTACGCTGCTGAGAACTTTGGTCTGCGGGAGGAGGTGCGGTGTCTGCGGGCGCTGGATTCGGTCAAGGCGGCCCGTCAAGCCCAGGCCCAGAGTGCTACAGAGCTGGAGCAGGCCTTCCAGAAATTTCTGGAGTCAGAGAAAGCAGCGGCTGGAGGTGGGTACAAGACCGCTAGTAAGAGCTTCTATTTTGTGCCTCAGTCCGGTACGCGTGAGGCATTGCAGTTCATCATTTCAAGTGGGAGGAGTTAGAGGCGGGCTTTATGTTGTTTTTTTGGGGGTTTATTTTTTCCCCGCTTGAACGTTCTGACTCTGTGATTGGCTGACGCTCCTCAGCCCTGCCCTCATGTTCCACTCCGGTCACTATGGAGTCGCTGTCTGCTGTTTCCATGGAACGGTTGAAAGCACAACTGCTGCAGAAGCAGAAGGAGCTTTCTGACACACTGCAGGGGTTTGAAGAGTTCAAGGAGGTCAACAGGTGGGTGGTGGTGGCATCATCTTCACATCTTGTGTGTGTGTGTGTGTGTGTTCTCATGTCCTGTGAACTGTGTCTCTTCGATCTTTAACAGGAAGCGTTTATCTGAGCTTGAGGCAGAGAAGAGGTACTTGGAAAAATCCAACAAACATCTTGAAAATATTCTAGAAGCTACAAAAGCCCACAGCAAGCAGGAGGTTTCACAACTCAACAAAATACATGTGGAAACCATAAAGGTAGGGGGAGGGATAAAGGTGGTGGATGGGGGTTGGAGCAGAGAAGGAGGGAGGAGAATTGAAGGGACTCGTCTGACATGTTCAGTGAACTGTTACTGAATTTTCATTCCATGGTCTCCTTTATCCAGATCCTGACGACGCCCACAAAAGCATATAACCAGCGGAGTGCTCTGGTGCCCCTCAGCAGTCCAGAGCACCTGAAGGGCCACACCCCCCCTGAAGAAGAGGAGGAGTGCATTCAGAATGAGCCGCCTCCTCCTGAAATGACTGAGGTGGCCTGTGAGGCGCTGACTGAGGAGCTGAGGCTGGTGCAGGTGCAGCATCGTTCTGGGTGGGGGTTAGGTTTGGGTGGAGTCACAGATCCTGACATTTATGTTCCTTCACTTTGTAATGTTATAATTTTGAAAGTGGTTCACTTTCAGGAACAATCCAGCTATGTCCAGAACCAGCTGCATGAGGAGGAGGCGAAAAGCAGAAATTTGCTGCAGAAAATCAGCAAGCTGGAAGAGCAGGTTACCATGGCAACAGAGGAAGCGTCGCGAACAGACAAGGTCAAGCCGAAAATTCCAGTTTAAAGTGCATCGTGATCAGTGGGCCTATTTTGGGGAGTGTAAACTGAGCAGGTTTTGTTCTGACTGCTGCAGATGTTCTCATCAGAACGGAGCACGTGGAACCAGGAGCAGCAGAGCCTGCAGCAGAACATCAACAACCTGGAGCAACAGCTGACACAGGAACAGCGGACAACTGAGGGTACATGAAGTACTGTGTGTGTGTGTGTGTGTGTGTGTGTGTGTGTGTCGCATCACCACACTCAACACTTTCACTCACAGCCATTGTGATTTGAGAATAACACACTTACATAAATGCAGTGCGGCAATGAGCAGCTGTGACCTTTGACCCTACACAGTTCTCCGAAGCGAAGTTCACGACCTGTGGGTGATGCTGCAAGCGTCCGACAAACAGCTGAGCTCCACGAAGACTGAGCTGGAAGTCCAGCGCGCCGAACATGAGAAGGAGAACTCGCACCTGTCCAGCAGTCTGATTAGCACACAGCTACAGCTGGACAAAGTCAAGTATGGCGCACACCTCTATGCGCACACACACACACACACACACACACACACACAGGGCAGTGTGACAACAGTGTGTTGTGTGTCAGGCTGGAGTTTGAGGCCCTGCTGGAACAGCAGCGCTTGCTACAAGACGCCTTCGACACCCTACAAGCCGAGACCAAGTTCGATGCCGATCAGAACAAGCAGCATCTGCAGCAGAGCAGTGAGGACAGAAGCCGACTGGAAGCCCAGATCACTGTGAGTTGTTTTTTTTTTTTTGTTTTTTTTAAACATTGATTTATACGTACTCTGTCATCCTAATATACTAGGATCATCAGAAGATTCACTCTGATTCACGGTTCTTTATAAAGTATTAAATTGCAACTTCCGGTCCTTCATCTCCATATTTATAATCAAAGAATTAAAAATGCGTCTAAGCTTTCGAAAACTATGGCTGTAACAGCACAGGGAGGCGCTGGCAAGCAACTTCAAAACATCTTTTAGTTTCTGGAAACAAAGTTTGACGAAGTCCGGTCCACAGCGGAAGATCGGGGGTCTTAAAGGCTTTAGAGGGTTAGAGAGCTCGAGAATAACACTAAACTCACGGCTAAAGTTACGGACTTCGAAATCCGGAGCAGACACAAAAAGCTATTACATTCCTGGCATTTACCAGACACCCTTATCCAGAGCTCCTTACAGTCAGTAGTTACAGGGACAGTTCCCCCTGGAGACACTCAGGGACACGCTGGTAGCAAGGACTAAAGAACTCTTCGCGGGTCTGCTTATCGAGGTTTAGGGGAAATTGACAGTCCACCGCTCACCTGCTGCCAAGCTGGGCCTGGGGCAGAGGCTGTGTCCCGTAATCATCGGTCTTCAGCAATATCAAATAAAAGATCTTCTGATCCGGGAGGCTCGGCGAGTATCGTGGCCGGCAGATGGATCACTGCCCTGGAGGTTTGAATCAATGCGCTGAATACAGAGAAGCGATGGCCGAGCTGTATAAACGCGGCCTCAGACCTGCGCTGCGGTTCCCTGCACGAATTGGTAGTAGTAGCCTAGTGGGTAACACTCGCCTATGAACCAGAAGACCCGGGTTCAAATCCCACTTACTACCATTGTGTCCCTGAGCAATACACACTTTATTAAATAATACAAAGCCGTTTTTGAAACAGTGGTCCCCCCTTTCCACCTCTTTGGTGGGAAGAAATATCTATCAAAATGAAAATGCTCCCAAATTTCTTGTATCTGTTCTAATTAATACCAACTTTTATCCTCTCCACTCATTTATAAGATGAAAATGCTAATCTTCAAAAATGGTACTGCCCTTATTTCCATTATTACTATGTGGCATCAAATAAACGTTATATCACATAATGGTTCTATTTCCATAATAAAGCAAGGTCTTAAATTTTATGAAAGTGGCCTTAAATGTCTTAAGTCTCAAATATGGCTCCCTTAAACCTGCAGAAACCCTGTGTGTGTTCATTCAGGAGATAACGACAGCACTTCAAACAGAGAGGGAGCGCGCGTCCACTCTGAGCTCCCAGCTGAGAGAAGACCGGGAAAGCTCGTCCAGGTTAGGCCTTCAGAATAAAGTTCTGACTGTCTGTCTGCTTCTGCATAAATTGTCCGTGGTCCAGTGAAGGCTTTTGTTTTGCTCTGCATCAGTGCTGCTGCTGTTGCTTGTTGATTTCAGGAACCTCGTTCAGGTGGTGGAGGAAAACGCCATTCTGAGGAAAGACGTGCAGGCGTTGAGCTCTGTAAACCAGCAGCAGGTGTGTGTGTGTGTGTGTGTGTGTGTGTGTGTGTGTGTGTGTGTGAGATACAATGAGATACATTTGATCTGGGTTTAATGAAACCTGCTATTTTGCTGTAGGCTGAAGCCCTTCAAAACCTGCAGCAACGATTGGTTTCTGCAGATGCTGCTGTGGTCAGCTTGGAGCAGAAAATCCAACAAGACAAGGTGACGGTCATGAGCGCCTTCTGACCACCGCACCAGATGCAGGGTGCGGGATGGTGGTACGTGGCTCTGGTTTTCCTCTTCTTACTGCCTGTGCTTCCTTCCCTTTAGAGTGTTGTTCTTGACCTCATGACCCAGACCAGAGATCTACGCATTGATCTGGCCGAGAAGAAACAGAGCCTGGACTTGATTACTTGTGACCTCCAAGATGTAACGGTATACCTTGCGACAGTTTTATTAAGTATTGTGCCTTATGGGTGGAGTCATGCAGGCACAGGCGCGGCAGCAACTAATCCTCGTCAGAATTTAATCTTTAACTCCGTTTACTGCTGGTAAATATAAATGTTCATGTTTTATTCTTGCTCAATTTGGACGTTTCTTCACAGGTTAAGTACAACGCGGCTTGTTTGGAGCGAGAGGAAACGCGGGAGCTGAATGGTCAGATGCAGGCTGAGCTGCATGGCCTGAGGGAGGCGTCAGAGCGACGTGTGGCATCAGACCAGATTGAGGTGAGGGCGACATTTTGTTCCAACCGCAGCAGCTGATGTCGCTTTTATTAATTTTTTCTTCTCTGTGTGTATTCATGACATTGTTTACGCAGCTGGAACTGCTGCAGGAAGAGCTGACGTATGCCACCGAGGAGGTGGAGCGCCTCACCAAGGTGCTGGACGAGCAGAGTGTCCTGCTACAGAGCACCCAGGACCAGCTATCTGAGAGGGACAGCACAGTCCAGAACCTACAAGAGCAGGTCAGTCTTCCTGGATCACCCCGATTTCTTGGTTTCTCAGAACCTAACTATTTATTTATTTATTTTTATTTTGTTGGTTTTTTTTTTTTATCCTTGTTTATTGGATTTTACACAAAATGATCCAAGACAATAATACATAAATGACCTAATTAATAAATAAATGAAGATAATGAATAAATAAAGACACACCTTCAACCAATTAATCAAAACCAGATATTTACAAAAATAAATAAACAAAAAGTCCGCTGTCTGTGTGGTCAGTGTGAACAAAGAAACGAAGAATAAAAATTTAGAAATTAAACCAGTCAATCTACTGTCCCACCCATTAAACAGGAGCAAGGGAGAGATTATGTTTTACCATGCTGGAAATAATGGACCCAAGTTCTCTTAAATGTATTGCTGGTGCCTTTCAGAGAAGGCTTAATTTGTTAATTAAAAAAATATATATATACGGATAAGGGCATCTGATAAATGCCGTAAATATGAGTGTGAGAGGGCGGAGTTAAAGACTAAGTAATGCAAGCCTCCTAGCGAGTAAACGCTCGTCTCTGTCTAACATGCATGTATGTATGTGACTGGGCAGGTACTTTAGTTCTGGTAATTGATTTGGGTTAAGGTGGCGAACTAGTCAGTCTCAACACTATGATTATGATGATGATGCTCTTCACTCTCCCTGCCTCCTCTAATCCCCTGTGTGTGTCCAGCTGTCGCAGCAGAGCAAGGAGAGGGAGGAGTCGGCCACGCCCAGAACACAGAGTCATGTGAGTTATGCCGCCATCGGCACCCATCATGCCTGCAGCTCCGAGCAGGGTTCCGATGGTCATTAAAAGCCTGAAAAGTCAGAGAATACAAATAAACATTGGAGTCATTGAAATTTGATTGACACATGAATGTAAGACTTACATCATGAACCACGTCTCGTGCTGCTGCGTGCGTTGCTTCCATATTCCAGAACCTTCTTAGCCGTGTGTCTTTAAAGTAATTTACAGCTGATGATCTATGCTGGAACATGATGGTTGATTTTACTCGGGCTCAGGCTGCATTAACTTGGAGGAAGAAACAATGTCGTTTTCAGGGTTGTCATAAGTTTTTTATTGTGTGTTTTTATTAGGTGCCCCACACACCCAACAGCTTCAGCTCTGATGTGACGCAGCTGCTGGAGAATCAGGAGAGGGAGCTGGAGAGCCGCCGCTCCTCCATGATCACCATGGAGCTCCTGCTCACCGAGCTGAACACTGAGAGGACCACCAAGAGCGCTGAGATCCAGCGGCTCAAGGTCCAGCAGCAGCACCAGCTTTATTCAAACTTCCTGATCCTGCCTCATCTCTGAACTTCGCCCATGTGGCCAGTTGGTGTGATGATACACTAACAGTCAAAGGTCTTGGCGCCCCTGTTCTTTGGCATTTATGGAGTCTTAAGATGGAGCCATTTTGAAGAATCCAATGCAGGAAACCTATTTAGTATTTGTTGTATGAGGAGAATCTGTTTTTTCAGAGTCGCCTCTTTACCTTCATGGCTGCTTTTTTCATTATTGTCATCATCTTCATGAGATGCTCATTAACATGAGTGAATGATAAGAAAATGTTCAGCAAGACCCATAAATGAGTAGGGGTGCCCAAACCTTTGCCTGGTTGTGTGTGTGTGTGTGTGTGTTTTTTTTTTTTTTTTTTTTCAGTCAGGATTTTTTTAATTTTGTAAAGTTTGTTCACCTCTGCTTGTCTGGCCCGGTTTGCTATTCTTATACACAGCTAGTCATTTTATTAATAATAATAATCTGTAAACCGGTGCTCCACCTGCAGCGATGATACTGGTCTCTTTCCATTCCTGTCCAGTTCTACATGTGTCCTACCAAAAAGAGAAGTAGTTAAAAGTGTGTGTGTGTGTGTGTGTGTGTGTGTGTGTGTGTGATTCAGGCTCAGCTAAATGAGAAGGAACAGTTACAGTGGCAGATCAACTCGCTCCTGGAGCAGTTTTACTCTCAGGAGGACAGAAGCCCTCAAGATCAGAACACCAAGGGGTGAGCATGTCTGCCGTGTGGCGCGGCTTACGTTTCACGCCTCTCTGTTACCATGGTAACCTGCCCATTGCTTGAATGAGATTCATAAATCTGTCCAGGTTTGTGATTTTTGGCTTTCAGACTGACCGAGCGAATGAGCGTTTCTGTTGGGTACCGTTTCTGGTGTGATGTGAATATGACCATAATTAAATTGTTTATTAAATTTATCATGAGATTATGTGTGTGTGTGTGTGTGTGTGTGTGTGTGTTCTGCAGGGAGCAGCTAAAGGAAGTCATGAATCAGGCTGTCCTTAAAGAGCTGCAAGAAGCCAAGAGAGAAAAGGTTTACTGTGTGAGAACAAATGTTTTGTGTGATGTACTAATGACCTGAGAGCTGATTTAGTTTCTCCTCTACAGGAGTCTATGATGCTCCAACTGACGGAGACACAGGAGGCGTAAGTAGCTCCACCCCCCATATGCATATACATCACTGTTAACGTTACTATCATTGATCATATATTAATTTACATTAAGGAAAAAGAGGATCTGAGCAGCAATACAATGGAATTTTTCATTTGTAGAAATTGCTTGTAGGAGATCATTCATTTGGAGCCCAACCCCCCCAGTCCTTGTCCAAGATCTCTTGATATCAACATGAAATTTGTGTGTGTCTCAGTCTGCAGCATCAGCACGATTCTCTGAGCCACTCCCAGATATGTGTACAGGAGCTGACCGGAGAGCTGAGGAACCGATGTCTGGAGCTGAGGGAGCTGCAGGTCCGAGAGCAGGAGCAGAGACAGGTCCTGCTGGTGGGTGTGGCTTCGCGGGTGTGTGGCATGGGAGATCTGTGAAGCAAAATCCACCATTTTGAAGTGACCGGCGTGTCTGTGGCAGGAAATGGAGGTTCTAAGGAAGCAGGTGGACCACCTGACCGAAGAGAACGGGAAGCTTGTCGGCCACCAGAACCATCGTCAGAAGATCGAGTATCTGGTGAAGTTGAAGAAGGAGAACACCAGGCTGCAGGAGGTGTGTGTTCCACTCTTCAAGACATCTTGACTACTCGACTCCTTGTCTAAACACTCCTCCTTCTCTTCCTCTACAGGAGAATGAAAAACTGCGGTCAGAACTCATCACCTTCAGAGAGAACGAGAAGAAGATCTGAGCTCCAGCTTCCATTTTTTTTTTTTAATAGTTGTTTTTTAATTCTTGCTATTTTTCTCCTGGACTATCATTTAGATAAAATTAAACAAACTCTTTCTGGTGCTGGTATTGTGTGTGAATTTCTTGTTTTTAGTTGACTGGATCAGGCTGTTAAATATATTAAAGGGGATCGTGGTCTCTGTCAGGGTTCCTACGGTCATGGAATTTGACAAGAGAATTTTCCAGGCCTTGAAAACTTTTGGAATACGAAAATAAACATCTAAAGTTCTGGAAAAGTCATTGAAATCTGATTGACGCATGAACGTGTAACATGACGTACGTAGTTCCTATACGTCTACAATTTTTGCTGGCTTTACGTAGTGAACCACGTCACGAGCGTTGCCTCCATATTCCAGAACTTTCTCATTTTAAAAGTCATGTAAACTACTGCTGGTGATCTACACCTGATGGCCCATTTTACTCAGGCTGTGTGAAACTTGGAGGTGAAATGTTGTTTAAGTTCACCTTTTCAGGGTTTAGTTTAACAAATTTGACTTTTTGTGATTTTATTTTATTTTTTTCAATTTTGCACATAAATATCAGAGGATGTATGGTCATAACAATTTGCCTTTGAGCCATTGAAAAGTCATGGAACAGACAGGAAGCCTGTCTGTTCCTTCCGTGTGGGCGGGGCTCAGCTTCTCCTGCGTTTGGGGTCAACGGGGGGCTGAACTCCACTGGCCGTTGTAGGTTGCGGCTTTAGAGTCTAAAGGTGCAGCCCGCTGTGACCTGCTGTCCACCGGCGTAATCCACTCTAATCCCTGCGCTCCTGTCCCATCTCCACGGCCGAGCGGTCTCGTCCGGCATGCACGTCCTCCTCTTCCTCCTGCTCTTCATCACCGTGCTGCTGCCTGCCCAGCTCCGCTGCCCGGCCCTGTGCTCCTGTGCCCACCACAGACACAGCAGTGATGCAGGAATCAGGTACGTGTGTGTCTTCAAGTCTTAAGTGAAGATCTGGTTCAATGAACTTCTGGTCTCAGTAGAACTGCTCTGTTGTCATGAAATAAAATTTCAGAATGAAAGTCCTGATTTTATAGGCTGCTTCTGCACCGGGTCAGTTTGTCCTGATGAACAGATCAGGACCTCAGTGACCAGGATTGTCCCCAAATCCAATTAATTACCTTCAGGACTCATTATAGAGCTGTGAGGCAGGAGGACATTACGTAGCTGAACTACTCCTGAACTTCTCCCAGGACGGTCCATTGTAAGGATCCCACCATGGCAGCTGTCCCCCCCGGGGTCCCGCTGGACACGGTGAAGCTGCGGCTGGAGAGGACATCACTGGGCCGCGTGCCGCGCTTGGCCTTCTCTGCCCTGCAGCGGCTGCAGTACCTGTGGCTCACCTACAACTCCATCACGACCCTCCACCCCCGCAGCTTCTCCAACCTCTCCGCCCTCCACGAGCTCCGGCTGGATGGCAACCTGCTCGCCACCTTCCCCTGGCAGGCGCTGAGGGACACGCCGCGCCTACGGACACTGAGCCTGCACGATAACTGCCTGTCCCGCGTCCCCGCCCACGCAGCTCGATTCCTGGGCGGTGTCACTTATCTGGACCTGTCCAGTAACAGGCTGAAGACACTGCCCAACAAGGTCACCGGCATCTGGTCCTCCTACCCGAGGGACAAACCAGCTCATGTACAGAGGAAGGTGGTACTCGGTAGGTGGCCTCACCCCCTTCAACACCGTGTGTGTGTGTGTGTGTGTGTGTGTGTGCAGGGTTAGGGGGTAAGTGAGCTGTGGTCCTGATGACCTGTCAGGCCACTTTCTGTGTAGGACTTCCACAATGATTCTGATCACCAAAACATACCGAACCAGGAGTTGGAGCACTTTCACATCAGCTGGCCCGTCACTTCCCTCTTACACCACCAGATGGCAGTTGAGTCTTCTCTAAAACCATAACACGGTCCTGACTGTCTGCTGTCCAGGTCTGCAGGACAACCCGTGGATATGTGACTGCCGCCTCTCTATGCTGCTGAAACTCAGTCGAGCTGTGGGCTCCTCGCTGGTCCTGCTGGACCAGTACCTGACCTGCAACAGCCCCATGGAGCTTTCTGGTGTCCTGTTCCAGAGCATGGAGCTGACCCACTGCCTCCGACCATCAGTCCTGACCTCCACCACTGAGGTCACCACCTCCCTAGGCAGCAACGTGCTCCTGCGCTGCAATGCCACTGGCTTTCCCACGCCAGCACTCACATGGATCAAAGTTGCAGGACCCAACATTCATGACGCAGGTGAGTCAGAGCTCCAAAACACCTGCTCCAGTCAGCAATCGGAACATCCTGAAGTTGGTAGAACATTGCGAAGTCAGAGGTTCGGAGCAGCACCAGTAGAGGTCCTCATGAAACAATTCAACATGATTACTCTCTCTCTGTTTGTTTGTGTTGTCTAGCTTGCTGCAGAAAGCTGGACCGAGGAGCTGAGAAGTTGCCTCGAAAAGTTCACAGCTGTAAGTCATTTTATTTCACTTAGAGACAAAATCCAATGAACCCATTTTCCTGCGGCTTAAAGTCATCTTCTTGTCTCTCCACCTGAGCAGCAGTTGAAGAGTCTCCAATGGTGGGGATCAGCTGGTCCATGATCAGTCTGAGGGGAATCTCCTACAAGGATGCTGGGGAATACCGCTGCCGTGCTCGGAATACCGCGGGAGCATCAGAGGTGTCTGTCAGTCTGAATGTGGTTGGGGTCGTCAACAAGGATGTGGAGGCACCAGCACCTACCAAACAAACCCAGGTGGCCCCCACAAAGCAGAACCGCCCCCCCCCCCCATAATCATCCCTCTTCCACCATGAACCCCCAAAACCATCCTTCCCTAATGGCTGAGGTAACACTCTGAGCTTCTGATCCCAGCATCAGACTCAAACCTCCTGCCCTAGTCACATCTCCTCAGACTGTGTTCCACTTTGGACCATCTGAATCAGCAGATACTGAACACTGGTGCCTGGACCATCTGAATCAGCAGATACTGAACACTGGTGCCTGGACCATCTGAATCAGTAGATACTGACCACTGGTGCCTGCACCATCTGAATCAGCAGAAGGTGACCACTGGTACCTGGACCATCTGAATCAGCAGATACTGACCACTGGTGCCTGGACCATCTGAATCAGTAGATACTGACCACTGGTGCCTGCACCATCTGAATCAGCAGAAGGTGACCACTGGTGCCTGGACCATCTGAATCAGTAGATACTGACCACTGGTGCCTGGACCATCTGAATCAGTAGATACTGACCACTGGTGCCTGGACCATCTGAATCAGTAGATACTGACCACTGGTGCCTGGACCATCTGAATTAGCAGATGGTGACTACTGGTACCTGCACCATCTGAATTAGCAGATGGTGACCACTGGTGCCTGGACCATCTGAATCAGCAGAAGGTGACCACTGGTACCTGGACCATCTGAATCAGTAGATACTGACAACTGGTACCTGCACCATATGAATTAGCAGAAGGTGACCAGTGGTACCTGGACCATCTGAATCATGTTTTAAGTTTGATTCTTTAAATCAAATCAGCTGTGAGGAAGGAAATCTCCAAATGAATGTGATTGTGCGTGTCTGTTGTGAATCAAGGACGTCAGTGTTGAGTAGTGTGCATGTGAAAGAATGTAGTGAGTGTGCGTGTGTGTTTGGAGTGTGAGTGAGAGAATGTGATGTGAGTGTGTAAGAATGTATATTATATGAGTGTGTGTGTGTGTGTGAAAGAAGCCCTGCTTTCAAGTAGATTTTTGTGTGAAAATAAGTTGATCTTCACAGTCACATCACTGTCTTATATCATGAATCACCAGATCAGTGTGTTGGTCAGGACTTGCCTCACTTGACTCTGCTCATCCAAAACCTTCCAAAGGAAAAAAAGGCAGATTACACACTGATGAAATGTGTGTGTGTGTGTGTATTACTGGTCTGATAACACAATGAACTCTTTGTCTATGTGAATGTAAACTGTTATGGTTGACCCACCGAGAGTGACTCCTCATCATGCTGACCCCTCACACACACACACAACCACCCACACACACACACACTCCCAACCCCCCACCCCCATGGCGCTTCATTCCTCTCTCGGTGGTTTTCCCTCCCTCCCTGTTTATCTCTTTCTGTCTGATTGCTCATTAACACGCTGCTATTTATGTGTAACTGAAGGTGTGTGTAAACGCTGCACTCTCGCAGCCTGAGTGTGTGTGTGTGTGTGTTTGTGTGAGTGAGCTGCATCCAGCTGTGCTTCAGTGTGATCGTCAGTAACCTCTACTCTCTTTTTGGACATCTGTGTGTGTGTGTGTGTGTGTCGGGTCCCTGAGGTAAGAAAACAGCTGTCTGTATGAAACGTTGTGTGTGTGTGTGTGAGAGAAAAGACTGAGAGGAACTTGCGTGTGTGTGTGAGAGCAGCATCGCCATGGAGAGCCTGGACTTTGAGAAGAAGCAGAAGCGCTACTGTATACGCTGGAAACACGCAGCTGTCATATGCTTGGTGGTCGTGGTTACGGGCGTCGGCGTGGGGCTGGGGGTGGGGCTTAGCAGACCCACTGTGGAGGGGAACCCGAACCCCACGGTCCCCCCGTCTCCTCCAGAAGACCGCGGCCCCTGCCGACCGTCCAACGACAGCAGCGGCGCGTGGACCCAGTTCCGTCTGCCCGACTTCATCGTCCCCGACCACTATGACCTCCACCTGGAGCCCCACCTGGAGACGGACATCTACACTGGAACGGTCTCCATCCACCTGCGCCTGAAGCAGCCAACCCGCCACCTATGGCTCCACATCCGGGAGACCTTCGTGACGGCGGTGCCGTCTCTCTCACGCCTGGTGTCCCCCAGCAGCAGGGAACGGCGCCGGTCCGACCGTCGTGGGGGTGAAGGGCTGCTTTCAGTACCTGCCTCAGGAGTACGTCGTCGTGGAGACCGAGGCAGAGCTGCAGGCCACAAGGCCCGATGAACACTACGTCCTCACGCTGCACTTCCAGGGCTGGCTCAACGGGTCCCTGGTGGGATTCTATCGGACCACCTACCAGGAAAACGGAGTCACCAAGTAAGGAACGCTGTGTGTTGGTCCGGGTGACTGTTGGTTAAGGGGACAAATTTCAGATCGGCAGAATGTCCAAAGCCCTCTTTACACCTATCACCATTTCTAGCCACTAGAGGACCATAGACAGGATCGGGGAACTTGTATTAATGTTAAATCATCTCACAAAGTCACATGATAGGGGGCCTTTTAAAAAATTATCAATTGATCAAAATGGACCTCTTTCTCCTCTTGATCATTGTGTGTGTGTGTGTGTGTGTGTGTGTCTTAATTGTGATCTGGGTCACTTAACAAACATGGGTACCATGTGACCTTGTTTTCTGGACTTCTTCCTTTCTGTAGGAAAATTGCTGCCACGGACCACGAACCGACTGATGCTCGGAAATCCTTCCCGTGTTTTGATGAGCCAAATAAAAAAGCCACGTACAAGATCTCCATCACACATGACCGTGCGTACAAGGCCCTGTCCAACATGCCGGAGGAGGTGGGGCTTGCAGATGCCCAGATAAATAAAGGTACAGCGACCTTCTCGAGCCTGCTGCATGGGTGACTCTCCTCTCCCTCTGTGTTTGTGTTTTTCTAGAGCACCGAATCACTGCCTGGCGACAAGATCAAAACCAGCTTCATGAACTCGGTGAAGATGAGCACCTACCTGGTGTGTTTTGCTGTGCACCAGTTTGAGTCTGTGGAGCGAATGTCAGCGCGAGGAGTTCCTGTAAGAACTCGACAAAACAAACTCAACTAACACAACCAACCAAAATCACTCAACAAGCACACTCAACTAAACACAATCTACTAACACAATTAAACACAATCTACTAACACACTTAATTAAACACAATCTTCGAACACACTCAACAAGTACAACCAACCAAAACCACTCAACAAGCACTGTTAAATATACACAATCTACTAACACACTCAACAAGTACAAGAACCAACCAAAACCCACTCACTCAACTAATCACAATCTACTAACACACTCAACAAGTCAAACCAACCAAAACCACTCAACTAAACACAATCAACTAACAAACTCAACAAGTACAACCAACCAAATCCACTCAACAACCACACTTGACTAAAACAACAATACTACAAACAACTAATCACAATCTCTAACACACTCAACAGTCAACAACAAAACACTCAACTAACACAATCAACTAACAAACTCAACAAGTACAACCAACCAAAACCACTCAACTAATCACAATCTACTAACACACTCAACAAGTACAACCAACCAAACACCACTCAACTAAACACAATCAACTACAAACTCAACGAAGTACAGACCACCAAATCCACTCAACAACCACACTTGACTAACACAATCTACTAACAAACTCAACAACTACAACCAACCAAAAACCACTCAACTAATCACAATCTACTAACACACTCAACAAGTACAACCAACCAAATCCACTCAACAAACACAATCAACTAACAAACTCAACAAGTACAACCAACCAAAACCAATCAACTAATCACAATCTACTAACACACTCAACAAGTACAACCAACCAAATCCACTCAATTAAACACAATCAACTAACAACACTCAACAAGAACAACCAACCAAATCCACTCAACAAGCACACTCAACTAAACACAATCAACTAACACACTCAACAAGTACAACCAACCAAAACCAATCAACTAATCACAATCTACTAACAGGGCCAGTGGCGCAATGGATAACGCGTCTGACTACGGATCAGAAGATTCTAGGTTCGACTCCTGGCTGGCTCGTGCATTTGTGTTCTTTTGGGGCAGTGGTGGCCTAGCGGTTAAGGAAGCGGCCCCGTAATCAGAAGGTTGCCGGTTCGAATCCCGATCCGCCAAGGTACCACTGAGGTGCCACTGAGGTACCACTGAGCAAAGCACCGTCCCCACCCAACTGCGCCCCGTGGCGCCGGTCATGGCTGCCCACTGCTCACTCAGGGTGATGGGTTAAATGGCAGAGGACAAATTTCACTGTGTGCACCGTGTGCTGTGCTGGCTGTGTATCACGTGTGACAATCACTTCACTTTAACTTTACTTTAACACACTCAACAAGTACAACTAACCAAATCCACTCAACTAAACACAATCAACTAACACACTCAACAAGTACAACCAACCAAATCCACTCAACTAATCACAATCTACTAACACACTCAACAAGTACAACCAACCAAAACCACTCAAATAAACACAATCAACTAACACACTCAACAAGTACAACCAACCAAATCCACTCAACTAAACACAATCAACTAACACACTCAACAAGTACAACCAACCAAATCCACTCAACTAAACACAATCAACTAACACACTCAACAAGTACAACCAACCAAATCCACTCAGCAAGCACACTCGTCTAAACACAATCTACTAGCACACTCAACAAGTACAACCAAACAAAACCACTCAACTAAACATAATCTACTAACACAATCAATTAAAGACAAACAACTAAAAACACTCATCAAGTGCAATCAACTGTGTTCAATTCTCTGTCCACAGCTGAGGATTTGGGTTCAGCCACTGCAGAAACACACAGCAGAGTATGCTGCTAACGTCACAAAGATCATCTTTGACCACTTCGAGGATTACTTCGGCATGAATTACTCCATCCCAAAGCTAGGTAGCATACCAAGATCATTTCTTTCTTTTCCAGAGGGTGGGATGTCTAGGTCTAGCAGTAAATGTTGGTCCAGAAAAAGTAAATGTTGTAGAGACATCCCATTAGGTTTGGGTGGTGTGGAAAAGTCCACATATCAGGGAATGGAACACGCTAACTGTAAAACTGTGTGGGTGTGACTTCTTGCAGACAAAATTGCCATACCAGACTTTGGCACAGGAGCAATGGAGAACTGGGGTCTGATCACCTACAGAGAGACCAACCTTCTGTTTGATGAGAGAGAGTCATCCTCCTACAACAAGCAGAGTGTGGCCAGTGTCATTGCTCATGAACTCGTCCACCAGGTCAGCCTAAGAACAATGTTTCCACAACCTCCTGAAAAACATTGGATCCTGGGTCAAACCCACTAATCTCCAGCTGGTAATAGCCTAGTGGGTGGGACACCTGCCTATGTACCAGAAGACCCAGGTTAAAACCCCACTTACTACCATTGTGTCCCTGAACAAGACACTTAACCTTGAGTGTCTCCAGGGGGAATGTCCCTGTCACTACTGATTGTATTGCTGTAAATGTAAATATAAAGATCTGACAATGATTATCACTGTAGCACAGAGATCTGTAGTCTCATGTCCACAGAGCTGTTCGTCTACAACGTTCTTCCTCACATGAACTCTTAAGTACATCACTAACCTCTAAATCTAAAAAATATACAACAACGTTTATTGCTTTATTGTCTCTAGAACATCTCTCACTGATCCAACTCAGCAGCAGGGTACAGAGTGGCTTGAAGAGTCTAGTTGAGATGTTCATCACAATACACAGTGGTTCTCATCTCACCTATACTTCTGTTCTATTGTTGTTCTGTTCCACTTCTGTTCCATTGTTGCTGATCTCTTGAGAACATTTTCTACAGGTTGCCCTTAGAGTTGGTAGTTTGGCCAAGTTGGTAGTTTGATTGGAAAAGCTGTTCCAATCAAAGTAGTAAAAGAGTGATCGTAATCTGTAAGGTCATGAAACCTCAGTCACACACACACTCTGATTGGACCAGAGATGATTATGTTCTACCTCGTGTCATGTGCATCTCAGGAGATAATATGAAATATAACACTGAGCCGTTATTGATCTGATGGTTTATGAGGCCCTTTGTTGTAATGGTTCTACTCAGCATTGTGAAGAACAGAGGCAGGCTGTGGACAACAGACAGTTTTATGGAATGGTCCAAGGTTACAACAGTCTGTAAAACACCATGTTATCTGTTATCACGTCACTTCCAGCTTCTCGGTTCGTCTTCTAAGAAAGATTGTAGGGTGCAGCCTTCTGGGAAACATTGGTCCGTTGAGTAATATCTGTATTTTATTTTTCTTCTCCCTGCATGGATTAAAAGAGAATAGGAGCAGGAGAGTCCGTCTTGATGGCGCGACTGGCGTAAACGTGTTTGTCGGGTGTCTGTCCTCACCTGTGCACTGTTGACCTGCAGTGGTTCGGGAACATTGTGACGATGGACTGGTGGGATGATCTGTGGTTAAATGAGGGCTTTGCCAGCTTCTTTGAGTATGTGGGTGTGGAGAAGGCTGAACCAGACTGGAACATGGTGAGATACGCCACATGACACCTGTACTGTTTAACTGGTACTATCAGATGAATATTCTGTGAGGACCGACCTTGCTGCAAGTGGAGCGTAGTATTCTTTATGAGGACATTATCTGATAAAGTAATATTTCATCCTGACCCCAGCGTGACATCATGCTCATCAGTGATGTACTTCCCGTCATGGTGGATGATGCCCTCCTGTCCTCACATCCGATCATTGTGGACGTATCAACTCCAGCAGAGATCACATCTGTGTTCGATGCGATATCCTACAGCAAGGTGAAAACACACACACTCACACACACACACACACACACACACACACAGCCTGTCACTGAAATGGCTCATATCAGCACGAATTCTGGAACTGATGTTCTACTGATGTTCATGTTTTCTGTCATTCTTGCTGTGCTGCTCCTGCTGCAGGGGGCATCCATTTTAAGAATGCTTGAAGAGTTGGTGGGCAGAGACACATTCAGAGATGGCTGCAGGGTAACACATGCACACACACACACACACACACACACACACACACACACACACATACACACACAGTGATACTGATGGACCCTCTCCTCTCCTGCAGAAATACCTGAAAGACTTCACCTTCCAGAATGCTAAGACGTCTGATTTCTGGGAAGCCCAGGCTGCGGTGTGTGTGTGTGTTTGTGTGTGTGTGTGTGTGTGTGGTGTGTGTGTGTGTGTGTGGGTGTGTGTGTGTGTGCCTGTGCGTGTGTTGGTGAAGGTGTTACGATTGTGTATGTAGGTGAGTGGACTGCCCGTGGCTGAGATAATGGATACGTGGACGAGGCAGATGGGCTACCCGCTGCTGGAGGTCACCGTGTCGGGGTCACAGGCCAAGCTGACCCAGAGACGCTTCCTGCTGGACCCCAACGCAGATCCCTCCACGCCGCCAGTTCCCCTGGGGTCGGTCACACTCCCCACAGCAGTGGTCAGGAGAAAAGCAACCTTGTTCGACTCATGTTTTGCATCCTGGATGTGTTGCAGCTATAAATGGACGATTCCTGTGATGTGGCAGGCGCCCAACTCCAACAAGAACTCGTCTCAGATCTTTAATAATCCAGTCCAGGTAGACAATATACCCAGAAGGCCCCTGGGTGATGGGGCTGTTTTGAAAGCTGCTCTTTCCTGTCTGCTCAGAGTTAATCCTGTCCGAATACAACCCTGCGACTGACGGACCTGTCAAAGTCAACAAGGACCACATGGGCCTTCTAAACCCCGCGTCAACCATGACGTCATCGGGTGAGTGGCATCACGGAGCAGCTCCTCTCCAATCACCTGGTACCATCCCAGCTTCTAGAACATGTCCTCAGTGTGAAATTCAGAACATGACTGGACCCCTCTTCTGCAGGTTGTTGATGCCACAGACCGCTGCAGCTACGTTGATGATGTGTTCGCTCTGGGGAGGTAATGATGTCCTTATCATTTTCATTCTCTTTTTTTTTTGTTGGCTGTAATGGACCATTTTCTCACCCCTGTGTCATCAGGGCCAACATGGTGGACTATGGACAGGAGGCCCTGAACCTGACCAAATACCTGACCAATGAGACTGAGTACATTGTGTGGGACCAGTATGATGTGCCGTCCTCCATCGCCTACATGACCGACATGTTGACTGATGACCCCCCTCTTTCCAAAATTCCAGGTCTTTACCAATTCCTGGAAATAACAGCAGGAGATTGACTGAAGGTGAAATTGAGTGTAACGGGGAGTTGATCTCTGCTTCTCTGTAGAAATTATTCAGGGGACACGTTGAAGCGATTGCTGCCAGCGTCGGCTGGAGTGACACAGGGACCCAGAAAACGCGGTAGGAGAAGGGGCGGGGCTTCCGCTGTTTACATAACACTGCAGCATCGGAAAAAAGAATTGACATCTCTGTTGTGTATATATGTGTGTGGTGTGTGTGTGTGTGTGTGTGTGTCCCACAGGCTTCTTCGTGAGACTGTGTTGCGTATTGCGTGTCAGATGGATGACCAGCAGACCCTGAAACAAGCATCTAGTATCTTCGACCAGTGACTGAAGGCTCTATTCCGTAATACAAAACACACGCCACTGTCTCCTCTGTGCCGAGGGGGGTCATGGGAATGTTCTGAAGGATCATGCTGCTGGTTGACTCCACTGATATCAGTGCTGATTGATCAGTAATGATGTAGGCCTCACCACCCTCTGATGCAAGGAGTGTCCCGGTGAACCTGCGCCTGCTGGTCTACCGATATGGGATGCGTACCGTGGGCACCAGGGAGAAGTGGGAGGTGATGTTTCAGCGGTATCAGCTGCTACCTTGGCCCAGGAGAAGGACAAGCTGCTGTACGGACTAGCATCTGTGGAGGATATCTCACTCCTAAACAGGTGGAGACTCGTGCTGGCAGTCTTTCTGTTTTACATGCTATTACGATGGATGTGCAGGATTTTCAACTTTGAAACAGGGGGTATTTCATCTGTGTGTGTGTATGTGTGTGTGTGTGTGTGTGTGTGTTTTCTTGTCAGGTTGCTAGAGGCCTGTAAAGATGAATCTGTGGTTCGCAGTCAGGACCTGTTCACTGTGGTCCGCTATGTCTCGCTTAACAAGTATGGGAAGCAAATGGCCTGGGATTGGACCACCCTCAACTGGGATTACCTGGTCAGCAGGTAAGTACTGGACACTTTTGTTTGTTGGTCTGAGGACATGTGTTGTGTGTTTGTGGATGTCTATGTATGTGTGTGGCTGTTTGTGGACATGATTTTATGTGTGGCAGATACATGTTGTGTGAATGTGTATGTTTGTTGTGGTTGTGTGTGTACGTGTGGATGTTTGTTGTGGTTGTGTGTACATGTGGATGTTCGTTGTGGTTGTGTGTGGACGTGTGTTGTATGTTGTGGTTGTGTGTGGACATATGTTGTGTGTTTGTGAATGTTTGTTGTGGTTGTGTGTGTAAGTGTGTATGTGTGTTGTGGTCGTGTGTGTACGTGTGTATGTGTGTTGTTGTCGTGTGTGTACGTGTGTATGTTTGTTGTGGTCGTGTGTGTATGTGTGTTGTGGGTGTGTGTGGACGCGTGTTGTATGTTGTGGTTGTGTGTGGACGTGTGTATGTTTGTTGTGGTTGTGTGTGTACGTGTGGTTGTGGTCGTGTGTGGACGTGTGTTGTATGTTGTGGTTGTGTGTGGACGTGTGTTGTGTGTTTGTATATGTTTGTTGTGGTCGTGTGTGTACGTGTGTATGTGTGTTGTGGGTGTGTGTGGACGTGTGTTGTATGTTGTGGTTGTGTGTAGACGTGTGTTGTGTGTTTGTATATGTTTGTTGTGGATGTGTGTGGACGTGTGTATGTTTGTTGTGTTCGTGTGTGTACGTGTGTATGTTTGTTGTGGTCGTGTGTGGACGCGTGTATGTGTTTTGTGGGTGTGTGTGGACGTGTGTATATGTTTGTTGTGGTCGTGTGTGTACGTGTGTATGTGTGTTGTGGGTGTGTGTGGACGTGTGTTGTGTGTTTGTATATGTTTGTTGTGGATGTGTGTGGACGTGTGTATGTTTGTTGTGTTCGTGTGTGTACGTGTGTATGTTTGTTGTGGTCATGTGTGGACGCGTGTATGTGTGTTGTGGGTGTGTGTGGACGTGTGTATATGTTTGTTGTGGTCGTGTGTGTACGTGTGTATGTGTGTTGTGGTTGTGTGTAGACGTGTGTTGTGTGTTTGTGTATGTTTGTTGTGTTCGTGTGTGGACGCGTGTATGTTTGTTGTGGTCGTGTGTGGACGCGTGTATGTGTGTTGTGGGTGTGTGTGGACGTGTGTATATGTTTGTTGTGGTCGTGTGTGGACGTGTGTATGTGTGTTGTGGGTGTGTGTGGACGTGTGTTGTGTGTTTGTATATGTTTGTTGTGGATGTGTGTGGACGTGTGTATGTTTGTTGTGTTCGTGTGTGGACGTGTGTATGTTTGTTGTGGATGTGTGTGGACGTGTGTATGTGTGTTGTGGGTGTGTGTGGACGTGTGTTGTGGGTGTGTGTGTGGACGTGTATATGTTTGTTGTGGATGTGTGTGGACGTGTGTATGTTTGTTGTGGACGTGTGTATGTGTGTTGTGGGTGTGTGTGGGACGTGTATATGTTTGTTGTGTTCGTGTGTGGACGTGTGTATGTTTGTTGTGGACGTGTATATGTTTGTTGTGGTCGTGTGTGTACGTGTGTTGTGGTTGTGTGTAGACGTGTGTTGTGTGTTTGTATATGTTTGTTGTGGATGTGTGTGGACGTGTGTATGTTTGTTGTGTTCGTGTATGTACGTGTATATGTTTGTTGTGGTCGTGTGTGGACGTGTGTATGTGTGTTGTGGGTGTGTGTGGACGTGTATATGTTTGTTGTGGTTGTGTGTGGACGTGTGTATGTTTGTTGTGGTTGTGTGTGGACGTGTGTATGTTTGTTGTGTTCGTGTGTGGACGTGTGTATGTTTGTTGTGGTCGTGTGTGTACGTGTGTATGTGTGTTGTGGTTGTGTGTAGACGTGTTTTGTGTGTTTGTATATGTTTGTTGTGGATGTGTGTGGACATGTGTGTTTGTTGTGGTCGTGTGTAACGCGTGTATGTGTGTTGTGGGTGTGTGTGGATGTGTATATGTTTGTTGTGGTCGTGTGTAACGCGTGTATGTGTGTTGTGGGTGTGTGTGGATGTGTATATGTTTGTTGTGGTCGTGTGTGGACGTGTGTTGTGGTTGTGTGTTTGTGGATGTTCAGGGTCATTTCTACACTTTTACTTGCAGATTCACCATCACAGACAGGAACCTTGGGCGCCTGCTGCAGCGGATCAGCACGTCCTTCAACAGTGAGCTGCAGCTGTGGCAGGTATCACCAGACGTCCTCGTCCACCGCAACAACGATACTTTACTCGTCTTTGGTTTCTGTATCTCCTGGTCACCCCTTTTTTTCCCCCAGATGGAACACTTCTTTGCTTTGACGCCCAACGCTGGGTGCGGGAGAGACACCTCGTAAACAGGCGCTAGAACGGTGAAGAACAACATGGAGTGGCTGAGTCAGAACAAAGAGGAAATCCGTGTCTGGCTGGACACCAACATGTCCAACTGATGACTCCACAATCAGCAGAATTATTTGTCCCCCATAAAGGTCACAGAGCCCATTTGACTACAGAGCCACTTCATGGGTCCCTCGACCTTTTACCTGTAATCGACATCGATGTCCATCCATCGTTCAGCAGACCTGATGGAACGATGATGTGTTCCATCTCTCCTGGTTTTTACGTTCTTCACACTGCCATCTCGCAGAAGATGGATTTATCTCTAGAGGCTTTGAGCTGCTTCTAATGTGAGGTGCTTTATCCAAAATAAAGACCGACTGGCTCACACACACAAACGGTGTCATTTTCTCTTTTCTTTTACTGGAATAAAAGCAGAGAGGAAGAACAGAATCATCTCCAGTCCGCGCTCTTCTAAAACGCCAGGACACCTCGGCCCACACCAGCCTCCGGTGAGAAATGGAACGGTTCCTGTAACTTGGCTGATGAGATTCGCGGCGCCGCGGGGACGTCGTGATGCCAGCACCCCACTTTACTGGTTTAGTGGCAGCTGGGAGATGGTCATGGGAAACCTGGCTACTGATGTTCAGGCGCTGTTGGGTTTGGCAGCGGAGCATCCCTAAGATGGCCCTCCGGAACCTGCGGCACACACACACATGGTGACAAAGAAAGAAAGTGCAGTGATTGTCACATGTGATGCACACGGTTGCACACAGTGAAATTTGTCCTCTGCATTTAATCCATCACCCTTGGTGAGCAGTGGGCAGCCATGACAGGCGCCCAGGGAGCAGTGTGTGGGGACGGTGCTTTGCTCAGTGGCACCTTGGCGGATCGGGATTCGAACCGGCAACCTTCTGATTACGGTGCCGCTTCCTAACCGCTAGGCCACCACTGCACCTCATGAACTCATGGCGGGGTGAGTTCGTGGAGGGGCCCTTACTTCTTGTTAGCAGCAACGTAGATGCAGGGGTTGTAGAAGGTGGAGGACTTGGCGAAGAGGGGGGCGATGATGGCCATGGGGGCGGGGATGGTTTTAGGGTCACTGAACGAGGCCCACAGACACACCATCGAGTATGGAGACCAGGCCACCAGGAACATGACGATCATCACTACGGACATCTGGACACACAGAGAGATTATGGCACAAACACACACACACACACACACTCCAGTCCATGTGTAATGCAGTAAATTAAAACACCTGTACCAACCAGTGACGTGCTGAAGCTGGATTTGAGTGTGTGTGTGTGTGTGTGTGTGTGTGTGTGTGTGGGGGGATACGCCGGTGTCTGCTGACCTTGGTGACATCCATCTGGTCAGACCAGTCCATGTTGATAGTGTCCAGGCTGTTGGTGGCCTTGTACCTCCTCACAGTGACAGAGACGTTGTAGTAGCAGTAGAACATGACGGACAGCGGAACCACAAAGTTCACGGCGATCACCGCCATGGTGTAGGATATGAAAGAGCTGAGGGTGCACATACACCTGTTATAATGGCTGGTAGTAGCCTAGCGGGTAACACACTCGCCTGTGAACCAGGAGACCCAGGTTCAAACCCCACTTACTACCATCGTGTCCCTGAGCAAGACACTTAACCCTGAGTGTCTCCAGGGGGGGACTGTCCCTGTAACTACTGGTTGTAAGGTGCTCTGGATAAGGGGGGGACTCTGTCACTGTCTCCAGGGCGGGACTGTCCCTGTAACTACTGGTTGTAAGTCGCTCTGGATAAGGGGGGGACTCTGTCACTGTCTCCAGGGGGGGACTGTCCCTGTAACTACTGGTTGTAAGGCGCTCTGGATAAGGGGGGGACTCTGTCACTGTCTCCAGGGGGGGACTGTCCCTGTAACTACTGGTTGTAAGGCGCTCTGGATAAGGGGGGGACTCTGACACTGTCTCCAGGGGGGGCTGTCCCTGTAACTACTGGTTGTAAGGTGCTCTGGATAAGGGGGGGACTCTGACACTGTCTCCAGGGGGGGGCTGTCCCTGTAACTACTGGTTGTAAGGTGCTCTGGATAAGGGGGGGACTCTGTCACTGTCTCCAGGGGGGGCTGTCCCTGTAACTACTGGTTGTAAGGCGCTCTGGATAAGGGCGTCTGGTAAATGTAAATGTAATGGGTGGCGGTAGCCTAGCAGATAACACACCCGCCTATGAACCAGGTTCAAACCCCACTTTCTACCATCTTGTCCCTGAGCAAGACAATTAACCCGGAGTGTCTCTAGGGGGACTGTCCCTGTCACTACTGACTGTACGGCACTCTGGATAAGGGCGTCTGGTAAATGGCGTACATTATAAACAGACACACACACTCACGCGTCATTGTTCCTCCAGTTGATGGTGCAGGTGGCGCCAGTTGGGTCGGGGGCATAACCTGCCCAGCCCACTGCAGGCATGGAGGACCAGAACACTGCATTTAGCCACGCCCCCACAATCATCGCAGTGTAGGAATGTGTTGTCATCTTCTGACCTGCGAACACACACACACACGTTTTCACACACATCACAAACACACTCTGCGTGTGTTGCGTGTGCGGCGTGACACTTTGGAAGTTCTGACCTACGTCAGGCCTGCAGATGGTCAGGTAACGGTCAATGGCCACCACAGTGAGGAGCCCGATGCTGGCCATGCCGAAGAAGATGTTCAGAGCTGCATAAATCTAACACACACACACACACACACACACACACACACACACACACACACACAGGATCAGCTTTCATAGATACACACAGAACCGCACAGGAATCAGGGTAAACACACCAGCGCTGAACCTTCACCTACTTCTCCAGGGTCCTCTGTTGTGTTTGGCTCGGCTGTTACACTGTGTGTGTGTGTGTGTGTGTGTGTGTGTATGTGATTGGCTGAGCTAGTGAGTGAAACACATCCAGAACTAATAAATACTCAGATCTCAGGCATTTTGTGTGTGCGTGTGTGTGTGTCAGAGGTGGGTACATTAACTCAGTTACGTTTACTCTACTTCTAGGTGTAGGTTTACAACGCCACACTTTTTACTTTTATTTTACTCTTACACCCGAATCTTTTTAAAACCATCACAGACTTTGTTTTTGCCGTGCAGTCACATGACCACGCACAAACTCATCGCGCAGACACGGAGTGAAGGATGCGGCCGTCTCCAGCGTCTCCAGCGTCTCCAGGTCCATGAGCCAAGGGGACCTTCTCACACCTGAGTAAAGTGTTCCTACCTGGCAGCCGGCGTAGCCGAACTTCCAGCTGCCGTGCAGGTCGGATGCTGCCGACATCGGTACCCGATCCCGGCGACGCCCACATCGGTGAGCGCCAGGTTGATGATGATGCAGTTGGTGGCGGTGCGGAGCTCCTTGAACTTCACGAACATCACGAGCACCACCAGGTTGCTTGACAAACTCACCACACCTGCACGCACAAATCGACAACCACCTGACATGATCGACAGAGTAGGGTGAGCGTTGAGAATAAAGATCTCCTCGCGACGTCTACATAACCAACGCCAAACACCTAGCAGGTCCCCAGGTTCTACATTACATGCGGTGATGAGGTATCCGGCGACGATGTTGTGCTCTGTTGGGAGAACGCACTCGTCCCCCCATAGACTCCAGATTCGGTCGACAGATTCATCGCTCCCACTCACTCGCACCAGGTACGAGCAGCGAGGCCGAGAGACGCCGTCCACGGAGCGTGCGAACGGGGAAATGCGGGGAGATTTGGGGGCTTTTGTCCCTCCTGGTTCAGAGAACTGAGGAGGCCCTTGTTTCAGGATTAATTTGGACACACACACACACACACACCACACACACACATTCCCCCCGTTCTCGCTGGTGGAACTGGGTGGTGGAACTGGGTCAGATTCTCTCGTCCTCCCACCCGGAACAATGAAAAATGCATTCAAGTCATAGTGAAGGCATATGGGTTAATTTCTCCATATCTGGGGAAATCAAACAGAACCTTCACTGATTGGATCAGCGTAGGGTTCTGAGGACTAATAATTGGCTGATTGATTTTCTATATCGGTTCCAATCATCTTATCCCAGAATACACACACACACACCAACAGAACGTCTCAAAATCTGGAACCACAGAGCCAGGCCAGTGAACCATCTTATTTCGACTCCCGCCAGTCCATGTGGTGGCGCTGCTACATTCTAACGGCCATGAAAGGGAACACGTGACGCAGCCGCGCTGCCCGGAAGCAGCGAGAATGTGCGGTCATGTGACTCTGTCTGAAAACGCCACGGTAAACGCTGAGAGTCGGATCGGGAGGTGAAGTTAGGTTTTCGTTTCACCGCGGACCTCCTGTGTGCTGCAGGTGGAGTAACGCTGGTGTAGTAATGGCGGATGTGAGTATCTCTGATCACTAACGAACTCGCCGCTGATGCGGAGAAGGTGAAACGCTGCAGCTTCTTCTTTTTATGTTGCAGGATCTGAGAAGGTTTTTATATAAACAGTTACCCAGGTACCGTATAGAAAAGCTCTCTGTCTGCGTGAAATGAGTGTCATTGTCTGTCTGTCCGTCCGTCTGTCTGTCTGCGTGAAAAGAGTGTCCTTCTCTGTCTGTCCGTCTGTCTGCGTGAAATGAGTGTCCTTCTCTCTCCATCTGTCTGCGTGAGATGAGTGTCTGTCACTGTCTGTCTATCTGTGTGAAATGATTGTCTCTGTCTTTCTGTCTGTCTGCGTGAAATGAGTGTCTCTCTCTGCCTGTCTGTGTGAAATGAGTGTCATTGTCTGTCTGTCCGTCCGTCTGTCTGTCTGCGTGAAAAGAGTGTCCTTCTCTGTCTGTCCGTCTGTCTGTGTGAAATGAGTGTCCTTCTCTGTCTGTCTGCATTAAATGATTACCTGCCTGTCTGTGTGAAATGATAATCTGTCTGTGTGAAAAGAGTGTCCTTCTCTGTCTGTCCGTCTGTCTGTGTGAAATGAGTGTCCTTCTCTGTCTGTCTGCATTAAATGATTACCTGCCTGTCTGTGTGAAATGATAATCTGTCTGTGTGAAAAGAGTGTCCTTCTCTGTCTGTCCGTCTGTCTGTGTGAAATGAGTGTCCTTCTCTGTCTGTCTGTCTGCGTGAAATGAGTGTCCTTCTCTGTCTGTCTGTCTGCATTAAATGATTACCTGCCTGTCTGTGTGAAATGATAATCTGTCTGTGTGAAATGAGTGTCCTTCTCTGTCTGTCTGTCTGCGTGAAATGAGTGTCCTTCTCTGTCTGTCTGTCTGCGTGAAATGAGTGTCCTTCTCTGTCTGTCTGTCTGCGTGAAATGAGTGTCCTTCTCTGTCTGCGTGAAATGAGTGTCCTTCTCTGTCTGCGTGAAATGAGTGTCCTTCTCTGTCTGCGTGAAATGAGTGTCCTTCTCTGTCTGCGTGAAATGAGTGTCCTTCTCTGTCTGTCTGACTGCGTGAAATGAGTGTCCTTCTCTGTCTGTCTGACTGCGTGAAATGAGTGTCCTTCTCTGTCTGTCCATCTGTCTGTGTGAAATGAGTGTCCTTCTCTGTCTGTCTGTCTGCATTAAATGATTACCTGCCTGTCTGTGTGAAATGATAATCTGTCTGTGTAAATGAGTGTCCTTCTCTGTCTGTCTGTCTGCGTGAAATGAGTGTCCTTCTCTGTCTGCGTGAAATGAGTGTCCTTCTCTGTCTGTCTGACTGCGTGAAATGAGTGTCCTTCTCTGTCTGTCTGTCTGCGTGAAATGATTGTCCCTGTCTGTCTGTCTGTCTGTCTGCGTGAAATGAATACCTGCCTGTCTGTGTGAAATGATAATCTGTCTGTCTGTCAGTGTGGAGGGGCTACATGCTATCGTGGGTGACGGACAGAGATGGAGTTCCGGTCATTAAAGGTAAAATCTCATCAGTTCAGTTCACCTGCTGCAGTGTCCGTGTGTGAGACAGATGCGCCTCATTTATTGGGAGGGGCAGAAGGCTGTAAGACTCTCCGCCCCCCTCTGCAGTCACTAATGACCCTGTACTGATGACCTCTTTAGTTGCCAATGACAACGCACCGGAGTATGCGCTGCGTCCCACCTTCCTGTCCACCTTCGCTCTCGCTACCGACCAAGGCAGTAAACTGGGACTGTCTAAGAACAAGAGCATCATCTGTTACTACAACACGTACCAGGTACTCACGCGCTACACGTCATCACATACTTACACACTACACGTCATCTGTTAATACAACCCGTATCACATACTTACACGCTACACGTCATCTGCTACTACAACCCGTATCACATACTCACACGCTACACGTGATCTGTTACTACAACCCGTATCACATACTTACACGTACACTTCATCTGTTACTACAACACGTACCAGGTACTCACGCGCTACACGTCATCACATACTTACACGCTACACGTCATCTGTTACTACAACCTGTATCACATACTCACACGCTACACGTCATCTGTTACTACATGTGCCATGTACTTGCATGCACTACTGATGCTATTTCATCTGTTTTTTTGTCGTCAGATTGTTCAGTTTAACAGGTTACCACTGGTCATTAGCTTCATCGCCAGCAGTAACGCCAACACAGGTAACACACACACGCTGATCCTCAGCTGCCTACGTAATGTAAGAGACTGGATTCATGACTTGAATCTTTTCACAATTTGATTGGTTGCTGCATCGCCTGGGATGTGATTGGCTGCCTCTTTCTGCAGGTTTAATCATCAGCCTGGAGAAGGAACTTGTTCCGCTGATCGACGAGCTCAGACACGTGGTGGAGGTGGCTTAGTTGTACAACACAACACTTTAGTTTTTTTAAGGACAGTTCATACCTGGACACACACATACAGGTCTTTGATGCTCCCTCATGAATGTAACCCTCTAGCTTATTGTCTTCTAATCAATAAAGTTTTGATGTTCATATACGATTTGAAATGATATTTTGATTAAATCAGGATTTGAGCGTAAAATAGGCACTGGACACAGGTGCTGACGGCTGTGCGAAAATATTATAATGCTCCTCTGGCCATCTGACATAATGAAAAGTGCATCTTATAGAGAAACACCTTGTTATTTACATATTTATTGTAAAATACATAGATTAATGAATGATCTTCTGACCAGTGTCCATAAACTCAGGAGTTCAATTCAAAACAAAACCTAATTTACATATTAGAGATCATAATGATGAACATTCATCACAAAATATCATCACAAAATATCATACAGTATTTTACACTCAGAAATGTTCTCTCTCACACACACACACACACACACACACACACCAAAAGTGACTGTGGCTGATTATTTCCCTTCAGCCCTGGAATTCTGTTCTGCGGGTGTTCTGCAGTATGGCCACCTCCAAAGTCCTTTCCACTCAGAAACAGGAAGTAGGGACAAACTGAGTAGGATGAAGTTCAGAAAGCCCCACCACCTTCCTTCTGCTCCTTGCTTCATCTACCTCTTCTTATCTGTGACTGGACAAAGAAGTGGAACGTCAACATCCTGATCCATTTCTACAGCAGATGTGTAGTTATCAACTGCAGATGAGACTTAAAAAGGTCCTATATTATGAAGATGTTCACTTTTCTTCTGCAAACATCCATTTGAGTCTGTTGATTAAAATGGTCACTTAATTTACTAAAGTTTTCAAAGACAAACATACACAATGCAGCTGGAAAATATTCACAGCGCATCACTTTTTCCACATTTTGTGGTGTTTAATAGAAGGTTTAATATCAGATCAGGACCCGTAACAGGGTTTCAATCTCAGATCAGGAAGCGTAAAATGGGGTTTAATATCAGATCTGGACCTGTAACAGGGTTTCATCACAGATCACGACCCGCAAACAGGGAGTTTCATCTCAGATGAGGACCCATAACAGGGGGTTTCATCTCAGATCAGGACCCATAACAGGGGTTTTAATCTCAGATCAGGACCCGTAACAGGGGGTTTCATCTCAGATCAAGATCCATAACAAGGGGTTTAATCTCAGATCAAGATCCGAAACAGGGGGGTTAAATCTCAGATCAAGATCCGTAACAGGGTTTCATCTCAGATCAGGACCAATAACGGGATTTAATCTCAGATCAAGATCCATAACAGGGGGTTTCATCTCAGATCAGGACCCGTAACAGGGAGTTTCATCTCAGATCAGGACCCGTAACAGGGGGTTTCATCTCAGATAAGGACCCGTAACAGGGGATTTAATCTCAGATCAAGATCCATAACAAGGGGTTTAATCTCAGATCAAGATCCGAAACAGGGGGGTTAAATCTCAGATCAAGATCCGTAACAGGGGGTTTAATCTTACATCAGGACCCGTAACAGGGGGGGTTAATATCAGATCAGGGACCATAACAGGGGGTTTAATCTCAGATCAGGACCCGTAACATGGGGTTTCATCTCAGATCAGGGCCATTAAAAGGGGGTTTAATCTCAGATAAATATCTCAGGAGCTGGTCTGCTGTGTGGACCGTAATGTACTGGTTTATTGTAAATTTGAAACCTCCTCACCAGTTTCCAGCGTAGGATTCTGATCCACTCGTCAGCTTCTGCCCCAGACTTGCACACAGATAGAATGTACGTTCAGGAAAGACCAGACTGAGAGACAGAAAGTGTTCATCAGAGGTGGTTTAATGTTATTCATATCCCTGTGTGCTGTGTATGATTGTCGTGTTGTTTAGACATGTCGTAAATTATGAGCAGGGAGCTGATTAGTGCCTGGTATTGGCGGAATAAAGAACGGATTGCAGAATGAACGCCGAACAGGAACAAATATATTTGCTGCAGTATAAAAACACATAACGGAAAACAAAGTGTATGGGCGTTGGTTCAGAGTGAACAAGGATCACTGATCCTGGTCTGATTCTGCTGAGATGCACCTGCGCTGCGGGGCACTGGAAAGTTGTAAAACTCAGCAGCAGGAAAAGCTGGTTCTGCTTCACATCAACTTCCTCTTTATCAGTAGAGCGGATTCACAGCTGAGGGCTCATACACTTTCTGTCTCTCTGTGTATGTGTCTTGCTCATTTGCTCACCAGAAACAGTTTATTCTCTCCCGGCTGTAGTCGAACTGGACAGCAGAACATGCAGTCAAGTCCAGGGTTCTAATTGGTTCCATAAACTGAGACAGACAGATGCTGTAAATCATTCAGGAAATTAAAATGCATTTTTGGATTCAGCAGAGGGATTCAGCATGAACATACACTTCCTCACCATTTTATCCTTAAAGTACTTGAGCTGGTTCCTGCTGAGTGTGAACCAGCGCTGCTTCCAGCTCTGAGGAGATCAGACAACTATGTTACTCCACTGTGACCTTTAACCCATAGCCTCTGACCTTTTGAGGCTTCTGTTCAGCTCACCTTAATGATGGAACCTTGTTTCACCAGGTATCCCTCTTTAGTGCCCAACTGTGGAAAAAAAATGAATGAGGCAAATGACTGTAGGAATATGTGTGTGTGTGTGTGTGTGTGTGTGTGTGTGTGTGTATATACATACAGCAGTAGCGACGGGTGTGAGGTCAGAGTGCTGGCGGCCAGACTGAATGGCTGTGTGCACACACACTGACTCGTAAATTGGCGGTTCCTCTACCCAACGTGGATATGGGAACTTCAGAACAATCAGGTGCCCTGAAGATGGAGAGCAGTGTGTGTTTGTGTGTGTATATAATACATTTTATATACAATACTGTGCAAATTTTTAATTTCTTTTATTAAAAAAACATGTTAAACCCAGTTTATCAGGTGTGGACCAAGGCCTGTCATCGTAGATGGGCCTTCAGGTTTCTGGCTCTCTGATGGCAAAGGGAAGCTAGTGGGCCAATGGCACTGCCATTGTGCATCTCCATCCAAGAAAATATCTCTTCAAGTCAATCTGTAGTGTCTGAACTGAGGAACAGCAATCAATAGGCAGATAGATCTGTATATCATCCGCAAAACAATGTTTGTATTTCCTGAAATTGATCCTAGTGGCAGTTAATATTTAAAAAAAGAATGGGGCCTAAAATAGAACCCTGAGGCACACCACAGCTAAGAGGTTATTCTGTCAAGGAATACTGTGCTGTGGTGACATTTACCTTAATGGAACAATGGAGTTGAGATGTGACTGTATTTGCTTGTGAAGATTTTTAAAATGGTCCGACGGGTCATTCAGGGGGAAACATTTCTGTTTTATTGCCATCTGTTTCATAGCAACAGGCAGCATAGTAAATAGATCAGGCCGAAATGATAATCGAAATGATGATAAAGTTCAAGCCCTTAAAAACACATGCACTTTTAAATTAGATTTTATTTTTATTTAATTATCTTGTTTTAATTTCAGTGATTTACCTTTCTTCTAGAATTGTACTTCAAATAAAGACTTTATGTAACCAGATTGATATGTAATAATTTACAAGTCAATATTGCCAATATGCACAATATGAATTTGGTGCACCTAACTTTGTGATGGCGCACCCAAGAAAAAAATAGTTAGGCGCAGCCAGTACAAACCAGTACAAAAAGTTAGTCCAAAGCCCTGCCTTAGATATGGGCCAAAAGATGGATAAAACTCTGAGGTCAAGGTTCCGCGTTTTAATGAAACTGTATGTTAATGGCGCAGGCTTGTCTGTGGCTGGAACACAAAAAGACACCACTGATGAATTTATCAGGTCAATAATAGAGGCCGAGGCTGTTCAAGTTTGAGCAGTAAGTGGGCCACAAATGCATATTTATCCTAGTTGGGGAGGAGAGGCAGCAGTTACAGCAGGATCAGGGGCATCTACAGAGGGAGCAGAGATGTAGATAATAAAGACGGTGAAAGCTCAGTGCCAGTGCTAATGATCATCACTGTCACATACACTGCTTGTCCACAAAAAAAAGGCCCCACCTGGATTAAGGGGTGCATTTCAGCCGACCCCCAATGGCCCCGTCTTCAACAGAAGGTGAACAAAGTAAAGGAGCCCTGTAAATAATGTATGTGAGTTTTGTGAGGGACCTGTCTCACTGCCCGCAGCGGTTGGTTGGCGATGTGGCACATGAAATCCTGCAGGCTGGGAAAGCTGCTGAATCCGAACGCGTAGCGTCCACTGCAGCGCTTCACGTGAAATGCTTCACCGAGTCTTTGGCCCTGTGGAACACAGGAGCGTTCTCAGTTCGGACGGTTCCACCAGCAACCACAGCGCCGTCCAGAGAGGAAGCAGTGAAAAGTGGCAGCGCGTTGCCAATTTAAACAATGCAAGAGAGAAGTGAAGGAGGAACTACAGAACCAGAACCCATTACCGATCACCCGAAAACATGTCAACCATGAAATATATACAATTAACATTTAATCCATGTATTTATTATGCATTGCAAAGATTTCGGGTGGTAGTACCTAGTGGGTAACACACTCGCCTATGAACCAGAAGACCCAGGTTCAAATCCCACTTACTACCATTGTGTCCCTGAGCAAGACACTTAACCCTAAGTTGCTCCAGGGAGACTGTCCCTGTAAATACTGATTGTAAGTTGCTCTGGATAAGGGCGTCTGATAAATGCTGTAAATGTAAATATTTCCCAGTCTAACAGTGATAATATGGCAATATTATTGGCTGAACTATTGAAAAAAGAGAAGTGGAGATGACAAGGGCTTCTTTTGAGTCAATGGGGAAAAAATCAAAGGATGTGTCTGCTCCACTTCTAGAAAGCATGCAAATATTCATAAAAGGTCTACAGGTATTCACCAAGGAATTTTGTACATTTCTCAAGGCAAAACTGTGCCACCTGCTTCGGGGTAGGTGGGTTGGGGTTCTCAACTGGACTGAGCTCTTAGTCTTCACTAGTCCTCATTCCCTTTACACCTTCATTCCAGTGTCAGATCTCACATATTTGGGGAGAGCATCTCTAGGTCTAGTCAGAAACTAATGGTGGAACACTTCAGTTTTAGGTAGGAGAAAGAACTGGAACATTCAGCCTGAGGGATTGTGCTAAGTAAACCTGACTGGTTCAACCTGGAAGGCATGGCCGTGGTGGGTCTGTGTGTGTTGGTGGGTGGGTGGACGTGATCAGATCTGAACTGAGAGTGACAGAGAGGAGGACTGACCTGACGGACGACAGAGCGAAGCAGTTGGCTTCATGTTGACTGGTCCTGAGCAGGAAACTCCCATCACATCCATTAGACAGGAGAAGAGCTTCAGCAGCATGGCGAGATAAACCATAGTGATACCAGCTACAGACAAAACACACACAACACATACACACACCTACTGTACTTCATCCATGTATACTGAACACATACCTACTGTACTTTATACATGTATACTGAACACACACATATACACACACCTACTGTACTTCATCCATGTATACTGAACACACACATATACACACACCTACTGTACTTCATCCATGTATACTGAACACACACATACACACACCTACTGTACTTTATACATTTATACCGAACACACATACACACACACCTACTGTACTTTGTACATGTATACTGAACACACACACACTGTACTTCATACATGTATACTGAATACACACATACACACACCTACTGTACTTTTTACATGTATACTGAATACACACCTACTGTACTTTATACATGTATACTGAACACACACACCTTCTGTACTTTTTATATGTATACTGAAACACATACACACACACCTACTGAACTTTATATATTTATATTGGGGGAGAAAAAGTATTTAATTTCCTGCTGATTATGTAAGTTTGCCCGTGAACAAACAAATGACACGTCTGTCATTTCAGTTCAGTTAACATTGAGAGACAGAACAATAACAAATAAATCCATAAATTAATTACTTTTTCATGAATGAAATAAGTATTTGATCTGCTATCAATCAGCAAGATTTCTGTGTCCCAGTTGTATTTTATACAGGTAAAGAGGTGACATTGATCGCTTCTCAACTTGTTACCTGTATAAAAAACTCTGCACCATGGTCAAGACCAAACAGCTCTCCAAGAATGTCAGGGACAAAATTGTGGACCTACACAAGGCTGGACCTACCCAAGACTATAAAACCATCACCAAGCAGCTGGGTGAGAAGGTGACAACAGTTGGTGTGATTATTCACAAATGGAATAACCATGAAATAACTGCCAATCTCCCTCAGTCTCCTTCAACAACGTTGGAGTAACAATAGACAACCAACTCTCCTTCTCGCCTCACATCAACAATCTTTCCCGTTCATGTAGATTCCTTCTCTACAATATCAGACGAATCCGCCCTTATCTGTCAACACAGGCCACCCAGATCCTGGTTCAGTCCTTAATAATCTCACGACTGGACTACTGCAACTCCCTTCTAGCTGGTCTACCTATGTACCATCCGACCTCTACAACTCATACAAAATGCAGCAGCACGACTGATCTTCAACCTTCCTAATTCTCCCACACCACCCCTCTGCTACGTTCCCTCCACTGGCTCCCAGTAGCTGCACGCATCAGGTTCAAAATACTGATGCTGGCCTACAAAGCCAAACATGGAGTAGCACCATCCTACCTCACAGCCCTTATTACACCTCACACTGCACCTCGTATACTCCGAGCCTCCAGTACTGCTCGCCTGGTCCCTCCATCTCTGAAGATAAAAGGAAGACGCTCATTTAGACTCTTCTCCGTCTTGGCTCCTCGGTGGTTGAATGAACTTCCAGTCAGAACAGCTCAGTCACTGAGCACTTTCAAACGGCATCTTAACACCTTCCTCTTTAGAGAATATTTAGATGAACTTGTCACATTCTTATTGTCTGACTTACGTATAGAAACTAGAACAGAGTGAATAAAAAGATTGTATTCATAGTTGGAAGTCCTAGAGCCCTGAACCAGAACTGACCACTTCATCTATGGTTACATGGAAGCACATTGTAAGTCACTCTGGATCAGATGGTCTGCCAAATGGCACAAATGTAAATGATACCTGACAGAGTCCAGCTCGTCCGTGACACCCTCGGTGGAGTGCGTGGAACCGCAGCTGCTCATCCTCCGCCGCCGCCCCTCCTGTCTAGCTGAGCCGAGAGTGAGACACAGTGAGAGGGAAACAGAGAATAGACCAGGAAGTGCGACCTATAGTCCTCAGACTATGCAAATGTGGTCAAGAGAGAATGAACACACGCACACACACTGGATTTCTTATAATCGCATCATTATTTTACCCCAAGCCCAGAATTAATTTTTTTGTTTACTGATTAAAGTGTGGATATGAAATATTAAAATATAAAATTTAAACATTAGTGCCCCTTTAGGGCAGCGGTGGCCTAGAGATTAAGCAAGCGGCCCCGTAATCAGAAGGTTGCCGATTCGAATCCCGACCCGCCAATGTGACACTGAGGTCCCCTTGATGCTCCCCGGGCGCCTGTCATGGTGCCCACTGCTCACCAAGGGTGATGGTTGTGCTGTTCTGCAGTGTTTCACACTGCAGTGACAATCACGTCACTTTCACTTTTCAAAATAAATTGCATTGATCAACAATGCTGGAAAGATGATTAATAAAGTGGAATTAAAAAAAAAGAAATAAATGTCTAGTCCTATGCTCCATTCACATAGCCTGCATCAAAATAGTAATTTTGCACAAATTTACCAATAATTCCTAGCATCACAAAATAAAAATGAAAGGATTTCTCATCCAAACTGATAAATACTGTATTCTGTATCAATTTACCTCTGACAAAAGCAATAAACCTCATTTATTGTGCATTTTGGTTTTAAAATAAAGAAGAAAGACACAAGTGAAGCATAAAAAAAGAGTCCAGTTTAATTTCCAGTCCTGTGATCAGGATGCATAATTTCAGTCATCATCTAGTCACATGACCAGTCAATACTGAGCAGAACCCTGGACCACATCCACACAGGACCTGCAGCCGTCCAAAGCTTCTTCTCCGTAACACTATGAGAGACACCGTGAAGCAGCAACATCAGCGCAAAATAAAATCCGAATTCCATGCTGAAGATCTGCCATCACCATGAACCCAGGCCCTACCTGGAGACCAGCCCAGCGTGTGTGGGCACTCCAACTTCACCTCAAAGCATAAAGAACTTTATATAAATGTGACAATTCATGATCATCATGTGGTAGGGCTGTCAGGAGAGGACGTTGTGGTGGTCTGGGGGGCGGTCAGTAGTGCTGCTGGGATCTGCATTCACACTCAGTGTCTGCGGTGCCGGAGTGTCTGTCCATTGACCGACGTGGGTCCAGTACTCCTTAGACACGAGTCTGTCCATAAGCCCTGCCCTCACGGTGTCTGGAGGACAGATGGTGTTATGGAAGGCATGGTATGAAACCCTGAAAGAGAGAAACAGCTCAGTCTTTCCTATGATTTTTTTTTTTTGTGCCGTTTGTGTGTGTTCTGTGTACAATGGCAAGAAAAAGTATGTGAACCCTTTTCATGGTTTTCTGCATTAATGCACAAAATACACAAAACAAAATTATATACCTAAAATAATGCATTCCAACCAGATCTCAACCCTGGAAATAAAAGTCCAGATTGCCTTTTTATTGTCCCTGATCATTGTATCCCTGAGGGACAGGTGAGAGTGTTGCCTGCAGAGCTGCTACCGCCCAGGACGAATCTTGTCCCATTCGTCCCGGCAGAACTGCTTTAGCTCTGTCATTCTTTGGAATGTGTCCCGTGTCTCTTCCAGTCTGTCCATTTCATCTGTATTGTGTATTTGTTTTCGGAAGCCATTCTTGTACATTAAGCTGTTTTGCACATTTTTTATTTCTATTTCTATTATATTTTAAACTTTGTCATTACGTGGACATTAAGTGGACCGAAGGAGGAATTCTCATTTCTACTGTACAGTCACGGAAAAAAATAAACCAGTCTCTAATTTCAAAGGCAGGTTTAAACAGCGAACAATCCAAAAAAATACATTTATAAATTCAATTTGATACCTTTGTAAAACGGTGTTTGTTTTTTTTGTCATCACAGAGGTCAGACATTTCTTGTAGTTGCCACAAGGTGGGATTTTGTCATTTTCAATGTACTGGCTCATCCGTCTCATCTGACCACATCATTTTCAGCCAGTCCTCCTCTGAACCATTTAGATGTTCGGTGGTGACCCTGTACATGTGCTTTCTTGAGCTGGAGGACCTTGCAGTCCTTGTATTACCAACTGTTTTGCTGGTGAATGGGGTCCCAGCTGCCTTGAGATCATTGTCAAGTTCCTCCAAATTAGTTCTGGCCTGGTTCTCATTTTCACCGTTCTCATTTTCATTGAAACTCCACGAGGCGAGATCTTGCGTGGAGCTCCAGACTGAGGGATATTGGCAGTTACTTTGTGGTTCTTCTTCTATTTTTGCATAATCACATTGACTTGTCACCTTCTCACCCAGCTGCTTGCCGATGGTCTTGTAGCCCATTCCAGCCGTGTGTAGGTCCACAATCTTGTCCCTGACATCAGGGGTAAGCTCTTTGACCATGGTGCAAAGTTCAGAATCTGGATAGATTGGTTGGTTCTATGAACCAGTGTCTTTTATACAGGTACAGGTAAGTTGAGAAGCGCTCAATGTCACCTCTTTGCCTGGGACACAGAAATCTTGCTCATTGATAAAAATACTTATTTCATTCATGAAAATGCTAACTCATTTATAACCATTTTGAAATGTATGTTTCTGAATATTTTTTGTTATTAGAACAATAATAAAAAATATCCAGTTCAAAAATACCCATATCAATGTGCAAATACACCTACCATTGAAATTATAGACCGATCACTTATTTCTTAGTTCACAAACTTTTCAAATAATTTTTAAATGTTTATATTCACAATTGTGAACTGCGTTTTATGTCATCTGATCGACCGGACGGGAGTTACAGGATATAAAAATGCGATGAAATGAGAGGAAATAACGTCTCGTTTTAGTCAACAGAAATTACGAGTATAGTTTTTATCTTGTAAACATATTTTGTCTCGTTTTATTTGTCAACAATAATACGTGATATAGTTTGCTGTAGTTATCGTCACATGACCAGCATTTTACGTCTCATCTTCATCTCGTCAAAACGGTCCGTTGACAAAGTAAATATTTCACCATAAATGACGTTGACTAAGAGCAGCGTCCAGAAGGCTTAGTGAGGCGATGAAGAATCCTAGGGATTCAGCTAATGACGTATGGCACATGCTAACACAACTGTTGGTGAATCTAAGACACGTCCTCCCATGAACTCCATTCTTGTCTAGAGTTGTACAACTTAAGGGAACGTTTGGTTGAGGTTGTTGCTGCCGAAGGACCAGGGTTCAGGTTTACATGTATTAATAAAAAATCATTATTTGGTGTTATTAGTTGAAACAGACTGTGTTTTTTTTATTGTTGTGATCTGATCTTCCTCTATGACCAATTTCAGCAGAATTCCACAGAACTCCGAAGGGTTCACATACTGTATGTGTGTCCATACCTGGGAAGCAGCGCCAGCACCGTGGTCAGAACGCACACGCAGTAGTAGAGCGGCTGGGACATGGCGTGTGTCTCGACGCCCAGCGGGTCGGTGGGCGAATTGCAGGTGACACACAGCACGCTGAAGAGCAGCGAGAAGCCGTAATAAAACGCGGCGCTGCCCAGCAGCACGGCACCGTGCAGCCACGTCTGCGCGCGCAGGAAAAGGAAGAACGGTCATGTGTGGGACAGACTGACAGACAACGGGCCCCCGGTGAGTTCTGACTGGCTCACCAGTGTTCGGCTCTCGATGACCTGGTGCAATGCAACAGGATGATGAGGAGGGCGGAGCTATTGATGGGCGATCCAAACGAAAAGATGCTGACGTCAGAGCCGGCGAACGCCTGATAAACGCACAAACACGCGAAGATCAGGGACCAGAATGCACCGGTGTGTCCAGCCCCGCCAGAAATAGACGGTTACTCACAAGGTACGGGACGAAGAAACAGACCAGGCTCTGGTAGAAGGAGTCCAGCAGCGTCAACCAGAAGGTGGTGCGGCAGTAGGCCTGTTGTACACACGCACACACACCGGTACAGAGCGGTCGCCATTTACTCAAAGCGAGTTCAAAAGAGTCACGTCACACCTCGGAATTCTGTCCAGATGCGTAGAGCTGTGGCACGCCGAGTAGGGCGTCGGCCGAGACGTCCTTGTCCAAGATGCCGTAGAGGAGGGGTGGGGCTGAGGTGAAGAGCAGGTTAAAGAAGATCAGGGCCCAGGAGTTGGTCATTACGCTGCCTGAAAATCCGCAGAAGAACTGGTACCAGAACAACAGGTTCACGTACATCTGGGGATGAGGGGATGAGAGAAAGAGAGAGAGAGCGAGAGAGAGAGAGATCATGGTTGACGTTCTGTCAGGTAAAATGGGTGCAGATTCTGTCTGGCCGGCCGTGGCTGAAGATGAAGTGTGACACGCTCACCACGTTCTTGTAGAAGAAGTAGAGGATCATGTTGGCCAGACGGGTGTAGCACCAGTGGCCGTGAACCAACAGCAGCTTCCGCAGGTGTTTGAACCTGGAGACGGCAAAATCGCTGGACATCACAGCCTGAGAGAGAAACCACGACAAAACTTGTCCAATCAGAATCCACAAGGAATAGTCCAAGAAGTGTAAGTGTGTGTGTGTGTGTGTGTGTGTGTACCTGCATGCCTTCCTGTCCTGAGATACCGATGCCCACGTCTGCCACCTGGATCATGCTGACATCATTTGCTCCATCACCTGGGAGACACAAACTCTTTTAATGAAGCATTTACACGAAGCGTTCTCCAACAAAACCACAGTCCACACACACTGACCTACGGCCAGGGTCGTGACCCCGAGTGTGTCCCGGACGAGTCGTACCACCTGGCTCTTCTGCAGGGGGGTAGAGCGGCAGCAGATGACCGAACGGCAGTGCTGGGTGAGCTGCAGAAACGCCCCCTGAAGCTCCGCCCCCAGAGCCCAGTCCAGCGTCCGCCCATCAATCACCAGGGTGAATCCGGACACGCCCCCTCCACCCACAGACGCGGCCTGCGACTCCTCCCACCGGTGGATTTCTTCAGAGAGCCGAGAGAACAGCGCCTCACACGCATCCTACACAGACAGAAAAATACTTCATCTCCTTATCCCTTCCTTCCCACTTTCCTCAGGTCAGAGGTCATCACCTTGCTCTCGCAGTTGGCAGTCAGAAGCTGGTCTGAGGGGCGGAGCAGGCGGCATGCGTAGGCGATGTTCACCGCGGTTTCCTGTTTGTCTCCGGTCAGCACCCACATTCGGATCCCCGCCCTCTGCAGGGCCTCAATGGTCTCTGGGACGTCGTCCTGCAGCCGGTCAACTATGCCGGTCGCTCCTGAGTGAAAGGAGGGGAGGAGTCGTGAAAACATCCTCCTCCGCACACGCATCTTTAAGGGTGGAGCAGTCACCTAGCAGCGTTAGGTTGGTCTCTAGCCTCTGGGCGGAGTCCAAAAGAAGCTCCTCCCTATTCTCAATGCTGGTTTCAGCAAGAACATGCTTCTTAAGCCACGCCTCATACTCCGCCTCCTCCAGAACCTATGAAACGGAAGACAGCTCAATGACCAGAGAGTGTGTGTGTTTGTGTGTTTGTGTGTGTGTGTTCTATTACTGATTCGTTACCCTCTTGGCTACACACAGCGTCCGCAGCCCCTCCCTGGCGTAGTCGTCCAGGTGCCTCTGCGTCTGTTCTCTGATGAAGGCCTGGTGCTCTTCCTCCTCATCGGCAGCTGACAGCACAGATACACACCACATTTACATTTACAGCATTTACTAGACGTCCTTATCCAGAGCGAATTACAATCAGTAGTTACAGGGACAGTCCCCCCCTGGAGACACTCAGGGTTAAGTGTCTTGCTCAGGGACACGATGGTAGTAAGTGGGGTTTGAACCCGGGTCTTCTGGTTCATAGGCGAGTGTGTTACCCGCTAGGCTACCACATAAGTCCCTGTGGGAGTTTGTAAAGAGTGTCACGCTGACGAACTCACACTCACCCGCGTCGTCTCGGCTCAGCTCCATGACGACGCTGTCGGCGCCCTTGGTGAAGACGACCACCCGTCCGGTGACGGGGTGTCGGACCACCACGGACATGCGCTTGCGGTCGGAGTGGAACGGCAGCAAGTGAAGGAGCGGCACGGTGAGAGGGGCGGAGCCTGGCAGCGCCACCACCAGATGCTCCGCCGAGCGCGCCTGCAGGGTGTAGCCGTACGCCCGCGCCGCCTGGACCAGCGCCGCCTCGTCCGGGCTCTCCGACTCGTAAAACAGCTCTTCGCCGCAATCGTCATCGTCGCATTCCTCCCAAAGCCCCGCCCCCTCGGCCGACGGTGCCGGAAATGACGAGGGGGCGGGGCTTTGGGCGGGAGCCGGTGTGTCGGGGTGCAGGCTGGAAGGGGCATGTGGGAAATGCGGGAGGCTGAACTTCTGCAGCAGCAGCTTCATGTCCTCGAGAGAACGCTGGGGAGTCCGCGGGACAGGAACCTGAGACACACACACACACACACGTCATCAATGCGCCACACACACGTTCGAAGAGGCGGACTGAAGTGGGGCTACCACATGCTGGGACTTGGTGGGGGACGACACGACCACAGTGTTGCACACGGCCAGGGCCAGGAAAAAGTCCAGGATGTAGGAGAGTTCGGCGGCGGCGGCGCCCTCAGGCCGCGGCAGCTCCTGCAGCTTCAGCTGCAGCAGAGGGTCCGGGGCCACCATGCACTCCTGCACGCGCCAGACGAAGAGAAGGGCTGCGTTTGAAATGTTTTCGGCGTGCGTTTAAGGCGGCCCGTCACCCACCATGGTCCGGCTGAAGGCGCCGTGCGCGTGCGCGGGCTCCTGCGACGCCGTGTCCGACTGCGAGGCGAGCGTGTGCAGAGAGACGGAGCTGCGGTTGCAGCTGAGGGATCGGCAGCTCAGGGACTTCCTGCTGCAGCGAGAGCGGAGCGTGTGCGGCCGGGAGTGTGTGTCCTGCTCCTCATACTGCTCCAGCCATTGCGCTGCGCGTAAAAGGCAGTGATCGGCATTACATACACATCGCCATGACAACACAATCCCACAATCAACCATCTGTAAAGCGTTATGACCGTTGTCGTGGTGAGGGTACTCCACTCCGGCGATGGTGCATCGTCGGAACAGCATGCAGTTCTCGGTCAGCGTTCCAGTTTTGTCGGAGAACAAATACTGGATCTGGCCGAGGTCCTCGGTGATGTTCAGGGCCCTGCACTGCACCCCCGAAGCGGTCTGCTCACTGTACAGATCCACGTCGCTCTGGATGAAGTAGATCTGGCCCAGCTTTACAATCTCAATAGACACGTAGAGGGAGATCGGGATCAACACCTGCACCAGAGGAGACACATCAGAAATGTTCAGCAAACAGGGCTGAAAGGGGCATGGATCAAGTAGCTGTGTGTGTGTGTGTGTGTGTGTGTGTGTGTGTTACCTGCAGTACGATAATCATCGTCCAGAACATGTAGAATCCAGCCAGCAGGGGAGGGGGGTCACCAGGAATTAAAAAGAAGGGGTTCTTAAACTGTTAG